>NC_071285.1:58558958-58656256 GCF_943735745.2 Anopheles bellator | reverse complement strand
CGAGCTGACATGTGCCTTTTTGTGGCCGGCAAATGCAAGGCCCCCCCTTGCGCAGGAACCTCGCCGTAAGATCGTTTTGTTTTATGGACCCCATTAAAGCGAGATGCGCCTTGGATTCGCCTTGGTTTTGTGGCGGTTTCTGTGGCGATATAAAACACTGCAGCAGCCGGCCATCCATCCTCGTCCTCGGTCTTGGTGCACCGACCACCGAGTCGTAATTAAAAGAATCCAGTGCAGTTAATCTGCACAATTAGTCATCAATTAATGGCGCTGGAATGTGCGAATCATCATCCCCAGCAGCCCCACGTACGGCCGCGGGGCCCCAGGGATGCATCGAGTGTGTTCGTCGAGGCGATCCCTAAGGTCAATGGAGCGATAAAGAACCGAGCAAAAACCAACGATGATCATTTGAATACCATGGCAAGTGGCTCTTGGGCCAAGAGATAAGCAAAGCATATCTTTGAAAAAATTGTATAAAAAAACGAAATAATTTGCCCAAGGCACTAGAAACAACAACGAAACTCTGGCTCCGGAGTCTTGAAGGAGCCCACCACCGATCGCCACACATGATCACCACTTGGCGTTGGCACCTCCAAAGTGCTCGAATGTAACGAAAGAACACGATCAGTGTGTTCCCTGCTCAGCGCTCCTGCTCGACGTGTCAGAGACCTTTCGCTCGGGCCGGCCGATGGCTAAATTTATGGCTACTCCAGTGTGGGTCGGCCGGACTCCGAGTGAGATATCGTCCTACGGCGCAACATTGTGCGCCTACGAAGAGATCGATCAATCTCTGGTCACCCGGGAGTCCATCTGAAGTGGTCCTCGGACCGCGTGCCCGACGTCAGCCCAGCCCAGCCCCTCTTTGCTGAAGTGCTCTTACGGTCTTCGCGCCACTGCGAACCGCGGGATACAAGCTCTCCGCTTTAGTTACATTTTAATAATCCACCATTAGCGGCACTGCGAGAGTGCGTTCTTTGTAGTGGCCACAGCTTAGCTAAAATGCAATTTTCGTCCGACTAATTCCAATTCCGACTGGTTCGGGCACTGGTTCCGACCCCCTCCGCCCTGGTTGACCTACAATCGACTCACCTAGAGGACCGAGCATAAAAAAGCATATGTCACTCCGGCACCACCACTTCCCAGCCGCCCCGGGGTGGAGGTCGGTGACTTGCACGTGTGTTTCGGGTGAAGGGGGTGGCCTCAAAACCCTCCGCCGAATGGGCGAATGGCGCATAAATAAAAAGGGGGGCCGCGGATTTGCCGTGGCATTGTGTGCGATTTGCAAACAATATCGATCGATCGGCGGCCAGCCGGTCAGCCTGGTGGTTTGGCTTTGATTTTCACCCCCCCGCCGGCCTGCCAATTTTACTTCCAGCCGGAATGCCGGCCAAGATTTATGTACGGTAAACGTTCTCTGCTCGTAGCATAAACAGTGTCTGTTGATAGTGTGTCCACAGGGTGAACAACATGGACCAATAGTAAAAGTGTCCGAAACATTTTCAACATGCTTTTACGGTCGAGTTGAGTACGATTATTGTAATGACCCCTGATAAAAAATATTTAGTAAAAATTAGCGCATTCTAATCAGAAGCACCCTGTGACTGAACGATCGCACCCTACGTCGCTTGGCTCGGAGTGTCCTACGGGACGCGAAACACAAATTCTTCCAACCGACACCATTAGCCTTGTCTGGCCCACGGTGGCCCCCGCCGTGTCCAGAGCCAGAGTTCGGTTGGTAGATCACGAAATTTTACAAATGATTGAACACTGAGTCATAGCACGCGGCCGCGGACATTACGGCAAACACTCGGGCTCGGCCCCTGGCTGGCCCATTTGCGGTTCCCGGCAGCGGACGGGGGCCAAGGGCCAACTGCCTAACAGATTGGGTATCAATTTTACGACCAACTCGAGCCCGGCACTCTGATCGGGGGAAACTGGAATTCAGTTTCACGATCACCACCCCACCCGAACAAAAAAGGATGCCATGAACCCGGTATTAACATTCCTGAAAATTCGGACCCTCGAAGCGCACACCGATTTGGGACTCTACACTGTTTGCGCTGGACGCGATCGATTTACGCGATTGCGACATTGGACTTCGGATCGAACGGAATGGGGCCAACCACGCTCAGTGGACCCATCGCCAGGTTTGCCATTTTCTGTTAACCGATAGGTACGTTTCGCTTTCATCGCGCTCGTCCGAGGGTCCCAAGATCGCCCACCGGGGGAGGGACATCAGAAGGCGTTCATTTTTTCTTTCGATCTCCATCCATCATCTGGCCATCGGTGGGTACAATGGGCGAGAAAACTACAGCCCTGCTGTTGGGCTCACGCGCGCGCCCGCCGTGGCCCTGGAACCGGTTGGGGTGTTGGGGGGGGGACCCAGCGTTTTTGCTCCCGACAGGCGTGACAAAATTTCCACCGGCCAACACCGGAGCACGAGCTGGATCTGGGCTTTTCTTGGCTCCCTAACCACCGATCATCGTCATCGGGAGGCCGTGATTGACTTTTTTCGCGTCATTTTCACCACATAAACACCGGCAACCGGCACCGCTAGGCTGGCTGGCGATCAGCGGCTCATTACATCACCCGGCTCTGGCCACCGAGCCGGTCCACCGAGTTACCAGAAAAACACGACTTCTCGTCAGCCGTCGCGTATTTGATCATCACCGTCCGGTGGCCACCGAAGCCGCCGAGCGTGGCTGGCACGAGCGTAGGGCACATGATCTGCTATCCGGATCACTAAATACCGGTCACTCGGAGTTGGATTTTCTCGCATGCCAACTGAAACTAGATCCCCCCGTAAACGATAAAGGGTGGCCTAGGTTTAGCGAATGGCCTCAGCCAGGAAGCACCAGGGTTAAGCACCGTCAGCTTCCGCACAAACTTGAATCCTTTCCGGCTCCACATGGCCACCCAACCAACCTTGGCCCTTGGAGTCCCTGCGCCCTCGCTCCCGGTCAAATCAATCAGCAGCCGCAGCAATCCGGTCGTACCTACCATAAAAAGTCGTAAAAGATTATTTTTATTGCCGAAACTCATTAAAGTTACATGGCTCTTAATTACCGCACTCGGCGACCGCGGCCATTTAGCGGACCGGCCCACACTCTGGAACGCAGAAAACGGACACCAAAAAAGGGAAGATGCGGCTCGGATCTACGATCGGCATCCAGGACGCTCGGACCGGACCGGCCGGTCCGGGTGGCTGGGTGATCCCCACTTAAGCTGCAACTTTGTTGCAGTCCAACAGACGGCCTTTGCGGTGGCGGAAACGAAGGATAGGGCTCGTATTTGGGCTCCGAAGTCCCTGAAGCCGTAGGTGGCCGCAGCCGTAGGAGTGGCGGTCTCCGTGAGGAGTGAGTGGGCCAATTAATGGGGAACTTTCTTCGCGCGTTTTGCGTCTGCGAACGCTGAAGGGACGCAGTTGGCAGCTGGAGGTGTGAGCGTAGCGTGATCGATCGAGACGTGTCTCTCGTCTACGCCCGTCAAAACGGCCACCACAACTCAAACGCCATCGAGCCACCGCCGTCGAGATGTTGCATTATTAATCATTTCTCCTTCGCTTTCAAACCTCAACCGCAAAAAGTGCACTTAGACGACACCTGGAGGACCGTTTCGCAAGGACCGGAGCGGAGCGCTGAAGGGATATAGATTTCATCAAGCCCGTCGTGCGTCGCGAGAGGGAGCGGCCACGAAATGGTGCGTGGTGTGCCCGTGGATGGCTGAAGCGATCAATCGGCGCTGAGCCGGAGGAAAGCTGCGCCACGACGCGGTTCGGTTGCGTAACACACGGCTTCAGCGTCGCGAAGGGATGCTTATAATTCGCGACGTCTTAAGAGACCGCCGCCCGGCTAGGGTTTGGAGCCGCTGCAAACGGTAGGATCGCTTACGGCCACTCCAAGGCATCATGACTCGGCATCGATTGAGCCGGGCTGGCTGTTCTAAGGCTGCTCGAACAAACACTGCACTAGCTCCCTTGAGCGGAGCGCAAAGACTTATCGTTTTGGGGACACAACAAACGAAGCTCGGTGGCGCCACAAAATGAAGACATCTTCAAGCCAGCCAGCCAGATGATGATGCATTTCGACCTTTCGCTTACGAGTGCGAACCCCGGGAGCCTCTGGCTTCTGGTATTTTCCTTCGCACCGGCGATGCCCTTTTCCCAACTCCCAGATGCGACAAGGGGGGAAAAATGTAAATTTTGCAGATCTCAATTCTCGCGCCAAACCGAGTGGCCGAGAGCGGCTTTTGGCTAAACGAGGTTAAAAGAAGAATCTTCGCCCGTTCGATGGCCCTTGCGAGGGCTACAGGAGGAGAGACGACGTCCTCGGCGGTTGAGAGATCGTGGCGATTCAATTACGCAACACCAGCGGGGGAAATTATCAGCCATAAGAAAAGGCAAACAACACTCGCAGAGTATTAGTGACTTCTTAATCGGCGATTAGGCCGTGTTTGGTGCACTTCTATTGTGCAACGGTTTGTGCAAGACCTTTAGACCTTCCAGTTATCATCGCTGTTCCCGTTGTGCCTCAAGCGTTGTAGGGCAGTCGGTGTCGGAGCACAGGTTTTGGAACGGATTTATTTTGTCACATCCGCAAAACCACAGTTCTCACTGCCTTGGCCGAGGTGGGAAGAACGTCTTGTTTCGAAACGCCGTTACAAATCGGGGGTTCGGCTTCGGTGAAGACTTTCCCATCCACCGTCAACGCCGAATGGGCTGTTAATCGAAAGATTTTCGTCATCACCGACGCTCCGCTCCGAAGCCATTCGTGAAGATGTTAGATTGTAAATCCGATCGCGCCCGGCCTCTAGCAGACGGGACGGAGGCGTGATTGCTTGCACTGCGCGGCCGCGACAGGAAACGGCGTTAACTAACGTGCGTCGCCGTTTGGCAGCCTGGGAAAGTCGTCGCGCTTTTATGGCGCGGTTGCAAAATATTTTCACGAAAGCATCAAGCGTGGGGCGGCGACACCGCCAGAGTTCTGCGCGCCCGAAGGGCCCGTGGTAATCTGGGACGTGGAATCTTATTTATTAGAAACCGAACTAGCATCAAGGTAAAAATGCGATGCGATCGCAGCGCGCAAGCGTGTGTCAATTTGCTGCGCAGATTCACTGTTTCGAAATGAGTTTCTTCAAATCCTGTCTGGCTCGAACGCCCCGTTGGCAGCTTCCTGTGGGGAAGACTTCTCGGGGAATCCGCGGGGAGTGGCAAGCGAACAATCCGCGTCTTCTCAGACGCGATCCCGTCTGGAGCGATAGTATCTGTGGAGGGCCCACTACACGGCAACCGCCAAAGTCACGCTGCCCCCGGCAGTGCAGCGCGCCACGATCGGGCCGCGTGATGAAAACGGTGACGGAAACAACGTGACGGTAATATGTCGTCGTGTGCAGGTCGTACTAATAAAATTGATTTTTATGCAACGCCTCACCAGTGCCGAAAGGGCCACGACCACCAGGGCCAGGAGAAAGCATTGCTCCGTCGACCCTGGGACGAGAGAAAGATGGCGAATACCGGGCACATTGTCACGATTGTCACGCGCCCGGGCGCTGTGGCGCGAAAGTGTAGTTCGATTTGATTGATTCGTTCGTCCGCTCGGAACGTCGCCGACGCTTAGAAAATCCTTCCCCAAACAGACTTCTACGTTTTCGGAGGTTCGTGAAACATTTGTCTTTTGGCCAGATCGGTGGGTGGATGAATAGTTTACCCTGCCCTCGACGCAGTGGGTGTAGTGTGAAAGAAATGCCGAAGACCGTCCCCATTATTCAACCGCACGGGCGCTTTAGAAGTCCGCCTTTAACCTAACGGACAAGCCGTTCCAGCCAATGTGCTATGGCGTCATGGTCGCGTGTGCTCCCGGCTAACCCCAACGGGGTTGCGGGCCCGCTTCCGTCTGAAGCCAACATAAATTAAAATCGGAAACAATGGCAGTAATGAACCGGCGCACAACTGCATCCGGAAGAAGGGCCTGATAATTTATGTGGAGAGCAAAGAAAAAAAAGGCTGGCCAAATGACGGGCAACGACGTTGGGAAAGATCTTCTCGGCGTCTTTCGGTGTGGCATCTGAATGCATCACATCACCCGACCGCACTGCTGAGCTTTGACCGGTTCCCGCCGGGAGTAATTATCATTACGCTGCGGAAACGATGGGAAATTTTGAGCGCCCCGGCAGCGACAACGGATTCGAAGATTTTTCAATATCTCGGCACCGCTTTCACGGCACGGGGCGGGGCGGGCGGTCGCGTAACGGGCTTCTCCTCAAGTGGAAGGTCGAATACAAAGTACGGCGATTGCTTGGCACGGGATAATCGGTAGTAGCGTGATACAATCAACTCCTACGGTTCGTAAAAAGAAGCAAAAACCGTTATTGGTTTCAATAGGGTTTGTATTTAGAAAAAGAGTACAGTAAACTATCATCAACGAATGATTATCCGCTGAGGGCGCAATTCGGGGGCTTCGGAGCACACTGCACTTCATGTTCCTCCTTTCACGCGACGAAACTCAATCACTGTCTGAATTCCTAGCTCATTTAGTTGCTTCATAGCAGTTTACTTTATATGCGTACGTTTCGAAATTAATTCTACTTACACACCTGAAAACCTTTGTACAAAAGCGTGTCTACTTCGGTGCCTTTGCCACTAGGATGGGCCAACGCTCACCGAAGAACCACAAAACGGGGCAACGCACAGATAATTGTCGACATGTAAAAACTCTTTATCGATATCGTGAAACAAAATGAATCGGCCAAAGTGTTTGTGTTTGCACGCAGCTGACCATGGCCTGATGGTCAGAGTGGAGATGAATCGCTTTGAGTAGTGTGAACCCTGACGAACTTCTTGACCTTCCGGAACCAACGGAACTGCACGGTTGTAGGAATGTGAAAGAGCGTGTTGTACCCTTCGCTGAACTGACTACGCACACAAACACCACGTCAACACTGTCCCCCTTCGATGATTGCCGATCAATGGTTTACAGTGCGGCGTTCTTCGTGTCAAAGTTTTAAAACAATTTTCCCGAAGCACAGTTTCTGAAAGTAATAAACAACAAAAGATAAATAGTGAATGAATACAAAGCGCTCCAACGAGCTGGACAGCTGGACCTACCCATGCCGCAGATTGCCCCCCGGTGGTCACTACCAATCGATGAAATCGATTATCCGTAGCAAATCTCACAGTTCTACCTCAGACCCTGCGACTACACTTCGCACGCCAGGCGGATTCGTTGGCTCGCGTCCGGGAGGAAGCAGTTCACAGGATGATAAAGCGCCAGAGCTCGACTCGGTCGCCTCCAGTCCCACTCCACTGACGGGTCCGTCTTCTGTGAGGGACGCAGTGTTGTTGTATGTGTCCGCGGGAATTATGGACATGAGTTCATCAATCGCACCGTCGATCGTTGCTGCACCCACGACAGACGACGGAAGCTGCGAAGCGGAAGCGAGCGAACCGATTCCCTCGATTATCTCCGGCACCGAAGAGGATGGGATGGCCAACATCGCGGACAACGGTGAAACCGACGTCGATGATGGGGAAAACGTTATCGTCGAGAACGTTTGCGGCGAGAGGGTGTCGGACACGGAGATCGAAAGGTGGTCCTCGAGCGGTGGAGGATCATCGGCGGCCCAGTGTAAGGTTGGGGAAAAGAGGGTATCTAATGCAACGGAATTCGCGTCCTCCAAAAGCTGTTCGTGTTCCATAAGCGTCAACTGCAGCTCTGCTGCTGAATCGGCGCCCGTTGGTTGAGCCAACTGTGATGTGCTCACAATCACGGACGCCGCGGTTCCGCTCGTCGTGTCCTGCCAGTTTCCCACTGCCGTAGCATCCGAGTCCGAATCACTGCCCGATGCGGTTGGCGCGTCAACCACTTCCGTTTTGGCTATCACCGTATTCCTACTGCATCCTGGCGTCGGTTCATCATTGCTGCCATTCGGAGCGCAAGATGCTACCGGAACTTCAGATTTTGTACGTTTTACCGATGAACACTCGTCGGGTGCGGCCGATGTTTCTGTTTCTTTTTTCTGCGACCCAGGTGGTTGCATCTCGGCCGGTTGATTCTCCTGATGGTATCGCTTGATGATGACCCTGCTAAGTTTTCGCTTCCTGCCACTACCACCACCACCAGCCGTAGTATTTTCATCGTCCGTAGCGATTTCGGTTGTTGGCGAGCTGGAGGGCCGAATTTGGACGAAATACTGTCCGATCTTTTTCGCTCCCTTTCCCTGGGAGCTTTCCGTTTCCATGGGTGCCGCTGGAGCCGCATCCTGTTCCTTGGGTCGTTTCACAGAAGGTTTCTCCCGCTTGCTGCGCCCACTTTCGGTTTTGCTCTTTGCTGCGTTCCCCTTTTTGGGAGCCGTTTGAGGACGTGCTGATTTGCTTTGTGCACCCTTTTTCTTCGGGTTGCCGCGAGTGGTTTTCGGTTTGACGTGGGAAGCTTCCGCTTTGGATTCTTTTTTCCCGGTTTTTTTGTTTTTTGGAGCGGTCCAGTTCGTCGACAAACGAGTCCGCCGTTCGCCACTGGCCATTACCACGATGGAAGGCTCCCCAGAATGTGACTCGCTGCTGGCAGAACTGGTGCTGGCGCTGGTAATGCTTGTGATGCTTGTGCTGCTACTACTGCTGGTGGCACTGCTGCTACGAGTACTGTCGCTAGAGTTACTGCCTCCCGTTGAGCCGTTCTTTCGGCTGTTACTGCCACAACTGTCATCACTGCTGCTGCTGCTGCTGCTGCTACTGCTGCTAGTGCTTCTTTGCCGTGTGCGCCAATTTTTCTTAGCTCCGGTTTGCTTTGTTTTTCGGCTGTTTCTTTTTCTTTTGCGTCCTCGCGTTACCTTGGTGACCGAAGTGCGCAGGTTGTACACGACCTTGTCATGTGAAGAGACCGTACAAACGTTGGGACAGGAACAGGGATTGGACGAACTGAACGAAGAGCCTGACGCTGGGGACCGTGGGGAAGCTGAGAATAGTTCACCGTCCTCATTGTCCTCGTCCTCGTCTTCGTCGCTGTCGCTCGCTTCGTAGATACTCTTCACTCCCATTCCGCCCGTGTAACGATTCACCCTGGACCGTGTATAGTGCTTGTCGCGAGTGCTGGTGCCACTCCCGCTGGACCCAGCGCCACCGTGGTATCCGGAGCTGGTCGATGCACCATTGTTGTACTCGCAGCTAAGGTCACTCTTTGGCAAGGGTAGAGAGTGCTTTTCGGACGCATCGCCATTCGTCGTTGCGGGCTGATTGTTCGCACATTCTACGGCCACAAACACCACGTCACTGTCATAGTCCGATTCTAGATCAACCACATGGTCCGGCGTTCTGAGATGCGGAGGTTTCTGTGCCAAAACAAACTGGCAATCGTCGGAATCACTCGAGGATAGCGAAATATTGTCACCATCCCGAAGGGTGGACCGGGTACTTGTCGTCGCTGCTCCAGCAGGAACAGAGACTGATCCAGGGCTGTCCGAGTTGTCGTTCAGTTCGATAACCGGCGTGGACGGTTCTGCGAGCGAAGCCGCCAGTTCGGCACGGGACTCACGAAGCGTGCCCGTCATGATGACGGTTTCGTTAGTCGAACGGGCTTCGAACCGAAATTGAGTGCGCCCGGTTCGTCCCCGGCCACTAGTCCCGCTAGTACTCCCCTGAGCAGTTCCCGCACTGTTACTGGTAAACATGGATGAAGACGACGATGAAGTGCTGGCGACGGGTTCCGACATATTTACGACACCGTCTAGCACTTCCTCCGAGTCTAGCTCTTCATCCGACGACGACAGAATCACAGGGTTGCGGTGATTGAAGCGTGGCTCGTACTGGACGCATTGATCGTAGCCAATCATATCGTACGGTGAGCGGGCAAAGTTGAAGAGCTCGTGCCGAAAGTGCTCGCGAAAGCTTGAACAGACGAACGGGGCCAAAGCGCGCAGAAAGTCGGGCGAGTCGATATCGAACGAATTCATGAGGTAGCCCATCCGCATGGCCATCGGTGGGGACATAGTCGGTGCAATGGTTTCCATGGCATACACCTCGCGTTCCACCCATGGCAGGATGCGATGCAGTTGGGCAGGATGCATACTAATGAGGGAAAAGCATTAACCAGATGCTTCCAACGGGCAATGGTGGCAGCGTTACTAAAACTTACAGATAAAAATGCGCCGAACTGACACGGAAACGCCCATTCACATCCGGCAGCGGGCGAGCGTAGAGCCGCTGTCGATAGATGAACTGTCGCCATGCGATGCTGTTCTGGCGAGTCGGAACCACTTGGTCGCCAAACTCGCGAATAAACCGTCGCACATCGCTCGACTGGTGCATGAACAGTTGCTGCATCAGTTCGCTCTGGCTCGTTGGCATGTGCAGCGTGGCGTGGTACGTAATGCGGGGCAAATCGGACACGTAAAAGTTTAGTCGACGGTAAAAGTCTGCTTCGCGCGGTAGTGACTGTTCCAGCGGGTTCGATGTCTGTACAATGTGCTCCTCGTAGCAGTTGATCGATTTGTAGTGTACGATCGAGTTGAAGCGCTGCTTGCACAGCGGGCATTCCGGTTTGACCTGTAATCGAAGAGCGACAGTGAGACGGAGTTAGTGCATGAAAGCAGCCGACATTCGGACTAATTTTGACACACCTTACTCCATTCCAGCAGACACCGGAAGCAGAACTGGTGACGGCACGAGTTCGCGTACGCCTTCTGGCGACATTTTCCCAAACAAATTGCGCACTTTGGCGGAGGGGAGCTGCGCCCGTCGGCTGATTCATCGGCTTCCTCCGACGACGAACTGTACACCACGAACTGCGACGGTGGCGGTGGTGTGCTCGTCAGTGGCAGTATCTCCGGTGTCGGAGGGCAATCTACGGCGGCCGCTTCCTCCATGACCGCTCGCTCTAAAGTGCTTCCTTTGTAATGGGTTCGGAAACCCCAACAGACAATTGACCCTTGAGCACCGCCCTTCCGCTGAACTATTCGGAGCTCAAAATAGCATCTGCAACCTGCTGTGAAAACTCGCGTCGCTGCGTAACGAGAATTCTACGAAAGACTGCAGCTCGAAAATTTTGCTCATACAGTGTTTCTCCCTCTTTCGCTACGCCATCATGATAGGGGAATGTTCACAAATATCTCACACATCGTGTTGGTTTGGTTGACGATTACTCACGACTCTGCCTTCGACGGCCACGCAATAACACACCACGAACTTTTCCACAGTTTAAACGACCGGACACAGCACATCAAATGAAAATCTTATCACGTTGCACCCGAAATCGATTCGCCAAGATCTTGTTAGTTGCAACCAAAACAGCCAGTCTGACCAGCAACCTTTTCTCCAACATTCTCCAACCAAACGAACTGACGTTTGGTTCTCAACAGAGATCCATTTTCAAGTGCGCTTCATTCCTCTCGACTTCACTCGAGTTGACGATAATTCGGTTTACCCAATGCATGGCCGCAACTTGTCAATGCTGAAACTGGAATTACCTCTTCTGTTTTTGATATAGTTTTGGTTCAACTCATTCATTAGATCGATCCTGTTCATCTTGTTCGATAATCGGTATTTGGTGTTATACACCTCAAAGTACAACTACCGGACATAAACAAAGCATGGTCTCTGAGCAAAACAGAAAATTTTTCGAAAATAACATAAATCGGGTACGCAAGAAAAATGACACAATGGAAATTGGTTTCAAGTCACAAAGACAGAAAGACAGACAACTTCTGACTTTAGGTGAATTATTTCACGCAGCATTTACTGCAATCTATTTAAACCAATGCAGAACAACCGAAAATCGTTGGTGGAAGGATGATCTAGGATCGTGGCATCAAAGGATTGCGCTGCGACAATGTGAGAGATTGTCCCTGCATCAAACTCACTTGTGGCTGGGCCTGAATTTGATTATGTATGGGCATAATACTGTGCAACTTTTGCGTGAGTGTAGCTATTTGTTCTTGTATTTTACGCACTTCTTCTTTATGTTTCTTTTGCAGCTGCTGATGATGCTGAAAAGAATTGGGTTAAAGTTATTGGGTTCTCGGTTGATTGCTCTAGTTGTTCAATCCTCTTGGTTAACAATGCGACCGGGTCGTATCCTGATTCGGCGTTCTCTGGAAGACTCGGCTGCTCGCTCAAAATCGAGTTCATCGCATCGAATGCATCGACTTCGACATCGACCGAACATGGGGGATTTTGTGTCTTGGAAAAAAAATTGTTCGTGGAAGATTATTAGAATGTAAAAATTTAAAAATAAATATTTACCTCTTTGCTGGTGTTCTTCAACGGGAAGGGCCAATTGGAGAATCTGCTGATGGTGAAAGTGTGTTGTTTGTGTGTTTTATCGTCGTTATCGGTTTCCATGTTCACTAATGTTTCCGCACGTAAAACAATAATAAATAAGTTCCGGTGAAAATGTAAATGACAACTGTCAGCGGCAGCGTTCACATGCAAACCACTTTTTAACACAATTTCTCTATAATTCTTCAAATAAACGTACGTTGAGTTTCATTTCAATCTGTCCGGCCGCACGATGCGCAACGAAACGTATTTGGCATTTCAGATTAATGCCAAACTACTGTGCTTCTGTCATAACGTTTATGTGTCGGCCGACCGCAAAACCCGTTAGCAAACGCTTCGTTTACAAACAGAAGATAATGTAAGTTCTTTTTTGCTGGTATAGCAACAAAATCGAATAAAAAACTGACAGATAATATTTAGAAATTAATTTATTTCTCTTCTACTTCCGTTTTCTCGGACCAAAAACACGAATGTAAACACGTTCTACGGTCCGATTTGCGCTTGGTGTGGCACCGCAAATACACTGTTGTTGAAGCTATTGTTGTTGTTGTTTACACAACAAAGTGTGTTGTGTTGTGTTGTGTGCGTTCCGCGATTGTTAAGCGTGCGAGATTTGATGAATTTCTTCCAACCGCTTCGCATCAGCTTTAGTAGCCAACAGGATAAGACAGCAGCCAAGGTAAGTCAAGATAAGAGCTGGAAGATGCTGCGCCGTTCGAAAAGCCTCCCATTCTCGGCATCTGTCTCCGTTTGAACGAGTTTATCTTATCCATCTTGGGATCTTCCATGGTGTAGGCGCAGTTGCTGGATAGTTTTGTGGTGCTTTGGGAATTTGGGTTGCTTTCGAGTAATTATTTTACCGCGACCCGGCGGCGGGTCATGTCCAAGTGTCATTTGCCATTGTCAGACGAGAGTGAAATTCACTTCCACGCGCAGTTCTTGTTTCGGTTCATGCGCACCGCGATCGTCGAGGATCGTTCGGGAGTGTGTTTAAAAAACTGCGCTACTGCCGCAGTATCAAACACACGGTAGTGCGGTGCGGTTAATCCGAGAGACGAACTCTCCTCAGGTTGGTGGGGTCCCGTGTGTGGAGGGCCGCACAACGGTGGCGGACTATCGGGGGACACTGGGGCGCGTGATCTTTATTTAGAACACGTCGCGTTTTCCCTTCCAAAAGTCGCGTTCCGTCGTCCGGCCGCCCTCTATTATCATCGCAGTTGGACTGGCCAACGCAACGTGTTACGCCAGTGCAGAAAGCAAAGTGTTGCAGGCGCAGAAGTGCTCATAGTTTCCTTGTTTTTTCTCCATTTACACTTTCGGTGTCCGATCCTAGTAGCCATCGGGGCGATTGGGCTTGGAATCTGCCAAAGACGTGTACAGAGAAGCAAGAAGTGATAAGAAACTTGTGGCGGAAGTGGTCGTGCCGAGCATAAGGTGATCGATAATGTCCGGCGATACGCAAACAAAGAAGCGGAAGGATAAAAAACGGAAGAAAGGTTAGTGCCACAGCTATGGTTTGGGGCAAACTTAGTGCTCGAAAGTGATTGTGGAGAGAAACTCATCACCTTCGACATCGGAATACCTTCTGACCGGAGGTAACGGCCACCGCCGCAACGGCCTCCCTTGGGGTCGCTTTTAATTTAGAACATTATTAGCTTCTCTGAAAATCTTTAAATAGCTCCGGTGTTACGATTGCCGTGGCAGCATTCGGTGTGTCCGGTTCGCTGTGCGTTCCGTCACAGTCCGCCGATGTTCTGCTGGGTTGTTTCCCTCCATCACTCCTGATTTCAGTTAAACATTCATTTTATTTTTTGTAAATTTTGACCGATAACAGAAACAAACAGCGCATCGGGAATCAGTCAGTTCTACACTTCCGCTTTGCGCGCTTTCGGGATAACTCATGTTGGGCCCTGTGTCCGCTTATAATTTGAACGACTCCTAGCTTTTCCCCAATTCACCAAAGGGCTTGACGTTGGCCACTCTGTTGAAACGCAATTGAAACAATACTGCGAAATATGATCTGCAACGGTACAGCGGAATCTGTGTCAAACCATTTGGCGCATTTATTCCTTTCGTAGCAGATAGCCGGTAAACAACGATCGGAGGAGGTCATCTGACGCAGTTCCAAAGGATGTAAACTGCGTGACACGACAATATCCCGGCGTATTAATGCTTCGGTGTGGAAAACAATTTTCTTGCTATTTTCTCACAGCGCCACGTTTGTTGTTTGTGCCACCACCCGGCTGTGCCGGCGTCTTCTGCCGGTAGCTGCGCCAATTATATAAAAATATCATTCAGTCGCAGCCGTTAAAACGTGGCGTTGACGATGCTGGGTGTGTTGGCCAGATTGAAAGTGAGAATCTACGTATCGTCTGAATTGTGTCGGTCAAAAAATAAACCCACGAAAATTAAACCGCGTGTTCGCTGACGTGTGCCACGTTTCATCTGCCGTGTGTTCGTCTGTCGGTCTTTGACATTGGGGCTGTGGCTTATCTGAAATAGAACCAACCGGCGTGCGTTGACAATTAAGGGCAATTTTCTTTGTGGCGCTTTCTCTTTGTAGATGATGAAGACACGGTAAAGGAAACGACTGTCCATGCCCCGAAACAGCCGTCCGCCGGGGCGGCACAGGCTGCCAAGGAGCCGGGTGATGTGCAGATGCACATCCACAGCGACCACGGCACCGGTGGGCACTGGTGCGCCAAGGTTGTGTTCTTTTTCCTGCTGGGCGCGCTTGGGGCCCTCATCGGATTGATCATCGTGGAAAACCAGGGACTCTCGAACGACGATACACCGCTGTCCGAATCGAGGTACTCCGAGTTCTTTAGCGGTTGGGTGGACGAGACGCGACAGGACGATCACCATCATGAGGAAATCCTGGCCGCCATCAACTCGTTAGACGATCACGACGACTCCGTAGACGATCACGACGACTCCTTAGACGATCATGTGGAAGATCATGAGGCACACGAAGGGGAGGGGGAGCAGGACGACCACGATGATGGTGCCCCGTACCCGGAAGAGGAAGACAACGATGACGAGGAAGATGCGGACGACGATGGGGACGAGGAGGAGGCGGCTCAGGCTCAGAAATTGGACGACGACGAGGTAGAGGAGATCTACGCCCAACAGGAAGCCGCCCAACACGAAGCCAATGTCAACCCGGAAGGTGATGACGGCGATGACGGCGATTATGATGACGCCGATGATGAAGACGGCGATGATGACGGTAAGTGATGCACTGTGTGTCTGGTAATCATTTGTCGTTCGTAATAATTTCTCAGTTACCGGCACGCTGCTCTAGGTGCCAACGATAAAACCAATGTCGATGATGTAAAACAGAATGATAAAGCAGGGGATGATGATAAGAATGACGAAGACGCTGATGAGGATAATGAACCGGACTATGGTAATTGGCCTTCAATTCGGAAACGCCATCTCTTCGACGCATTATTTGCTTTAACCACTTTTGTTTGCTTTTAACCATTGGAGTGCGACCGACTTGGAGTTAAATGTGACCCTTGTGACCGGCACGTTTAAGTTTTTGAGTCAAAATTGCTATTTGATTTCATTTTATGTGTTTTGTCCAATGCAATCAGAACTTTAATATGCTAAGGCTTATTTGATTTAGGTTGCTTTTGGCTTTATTCTGTGTGGCTTAGGCTAGATGTTCTGCGGGAACAACCGCTGAGCGGTCTTATCCTGCACCAGAGACAATGTTAGTGTTAGTCTCTGATGCTTTCTGTAACCGGTCCCGGGATTCGAACCCAGGCCAGCTGCGTTGACAGCGACGTTCGTTACTGACTGCTCTATCAGCGGCTTTGTTAGATGTTAGTTATGCTGTCAAAATTTTCCTGTTGCTTCTTTTCCTAGACAAGACAAAGACTGTTGCTGAAACTGTAGATAATGAAGAAGAAAATGATGACGACGAAGATGATAAAGATGAACAAATTGCCGTGAAAGAGGATGACGATGTTAAAGGCAAAGGTAAAGGATCTTGGAAAACTTTACGTTATTCATATTATCTGCTCGCCCAGATGTTGCTTCGCACAAGGATGTATTAGGTTAAGGAACCAACCGTATCAGTTTCTGGTTGTGTGAAATGTTTACGTTTTTCTCCACGCCACTAGCGACAAACGACAAAATGGGAAGCAATGCCGAATTAGACGACGATGATGATGATGACGATGGAAATACTTTCAAGGGAATCGATGATACACCCTTCGAGGAAATAGTATGTATTTAACGGTCGTTATATTGTTCTGGATTGTGTTTTTGATAGAAATGTTTTAAATTTGTTTCAATGCTTTTAAATCGCTTCACTTATAACAAACGTATCGCTTGCAGAATCTTTCTAATGCCATGAATGATACCGCTAAACAAAGCTTACCGATACAAGATACCGAAGGCACGGCAAATGCTGCACCTGCATGTTTGCCGGCAGCTGACAGCAGTAAGAGTGAATTCTGTGCGCTGCCCAAACAAACGGAACCGAATCAGGCAACGTCACCCAAGTCCGTTTCCGAGCACGTAACCCGAGATGATCTCACGGATCAAATGGATGAACTTGTACGGAACTATAACAAACTGGCGGCGTCATTGGACGTGCCGCAAGTAGAGCAGACTAGTTCCCTACCTGAAACGGTTAGTAGAAAGGTACTAAGGCATGTTCGATAGTTTGATAGTTTGTTGTTTACTAAGAATGTGTGTGTGGATTTTATTTGAAACAATTGTAGTATCGGAGAGATATAATTTGATGCTGAAAATTATCGTTGTTTTTAGGACGACGATGGCGACGACTTCGATGGTGATGAGGAGGAAATTGAAGAGGAAACAAACAAGGTCGGAGATGATGCAGACGAGAACGACGATGATGAGGCAGCTTTCGACGCCTTCGTAGACAACGATGGCGGAGAGGAAGAATATCTAGCCAGGGTGCGCCGGGAGCAGGAGCAGCGGCTAGCGGCTGAAGAAGAGCGCAAATCCGCCGTAGAACCGGAAGAGGAAACTTCACGTAAGTGATTTACACAACGACAAAACGGAAATCAGCGCAAGAAGCGAGTCGAAGCGAGATGGGATTATTCTCTGGCCACACGAAACAATGTTACAGAATCACAAAATTTTTCATCATTCCCGACATTTCTCATTTCCGTGTCCTTCTTCTTCACACTATTCATAGTGATCTCCCATAACCGGTTCCGGTTAGAAAGTGCAACTTATTACTACTTCTCCTCGACATGTGTGGTATATAGAAAGGCATTCGCTCAAAAGAAATGTTATCATTTACATTACGTCCATAAGCGAGAGAGGATCTGAAACGTTGCTATGCTCGTGCTCTTGTTGCCAAACCTAACTAAGTACAACTCCCGTTGGGCTACACTTTCAGTTACGGTTAAAATCTTTGTCGGTGTCGCACTGCTCGGCGCTGCGCATCTACTGTTAACTAGTCCACGTGCTCCTACGAGTGAGTTGCCTTGTTTTCTTATGTGTACGCTGTACAGTTTTCGTGTTTTTTGTTTGATTGTCCCGTAGTCGCTCACTGTACCGATGCCTGATGGTGTTTGATTTGCTACTTTTGTTTCACTTTTGTTTGATTTGCTGCAGCTTTTTGTCCGTAAGTCAACTGTTTTAAAGGGTGCATGGGTTTCGCTAAACCATGTGCTAAATCATTTCGAGACTTGTTCCGTTCTGATTCCCCCGAAATGTGTACTATGAACAATCTCTGTTTACCTCTTCCAGTTCTTATCGGTGTTGTACTTTCTCTTTACGTGAATAATTTGCACTTTCGAGCTCGATGTTTCGCTTCACATTGTCACCCGTTTGCAGTAACGATTCTGGTCTGATTCACTGCCTAATATCTAAAATGGCGTTTTATGTATAATTTCTAATCAAATTAAACACCATAGTGAGTGTTTTAATATGCCGCAGCAATGGATCACCCCAAGCATGAGCTTTTGAATGCTATCAGTTTTCCGTTTAAGAGTTTCTTCGTTTGTCTGCATGGCATTGTTATGGTAGGAACGTGAAGCAAAATTTAATTTGTCGTATTTTCATTGTCCAAGAAAAATCTTCCGGTAACGTAGATGATTCTAAAGCGAAGTTAGAAAACCCCACCAATATCGCCCAAACTGCCCAAACTCCTTCCCTGCAGCAGCCAGTGCAAAGAACCGAAACGGCAACCAAATCCGTTTTGAATGACTTCGTTTATGCCGGCAATCCTGTGCAGCTTTCGCCCGACGGTACAAAGGAGACTGAAGGCAATGGTGAGTGCGCTGCGCTCTCAGCGGTGGCCCGACGGATAAACGGTGCTAGTAGTCACCTCCTTTTTCGACTCCTTCCAGTATTTATTCTCGAAGACGAGGTTGATGAGCGATACTCAGGCGATGAGTACGAGTACGAGCTTGAAGAATTGGACGAAATGGAAGAAGAAATCGAGGAGATCCCTCCAGCTGACGACGAGGAAGAACAAAATCTGATTAAGCAGGAACAAGAGATTGGTGCCTTTGTGCCGATCACGTTTGAAGACTTTAGCTCGATGTACCGCCCGTCGCCCGAGGTGGCCGGATCAGTTTTGGTGGACACTCAGGAACAGCAAGTATTGGAACAGCAGCAGCAGCAGCCGCAGCAGCGTGTAAAAAAATCGTCAAAAGAATCGTTACTGGCTCGTAAGAAGCCGCCAAAGGGGGCGTTCAATAAGTTGATCTACGGTTTGCACAAGGATCCGATCGTGATACCGGCCGAGGAGGGTGACGAGGAGCACACCGGTGGACTGGCGGCGGTTGAGGCGAGAGAAAACGTAAGTGCCAAGGGTGAGGCAAGGAGCGTCCTAACGGCCCTGCTTTCGGAAATCCCATCACCACCACCGACCGAACTCGATCATCAATTCGATAAGCTTGTATCCCCGGTACTACCACGTACCACACCACAGTCAGACCGTTCCTTATTTCAACGCCATTCACCCGTTCTGGGAGCTACTGGCGAAAGCACCGTAGCACTGCCATCGATGGCTAGAGAAAAGCACGTCGAATTCCTGCTGCCCGATAGGGTAACGGAACCCGAATTCGGACTGCAATCCGGCGCTCCAATGCACCCACCGGCAGATAATGGTAGCAAAGAGAATCTGTTCGTGCCGGACGCGAGCGAGGAGGAACTGGAACCCGATGAGTACGGTGAAGAGTACGACGAGTACGACGACCAGGAGGTAGAGGAAGAACAGGTGTACGATGAAGATGACATCGATTCGGTGCTGCTGAATCAGTACGGTTCGGACGAGGAAGAAGAACCGTTGACAGACGACAACATCCAGCCGGGCGGTGGCGAAGATGATGGATCGGACGTTGACGATTCCGATTTGATGCGACGGTTGGAGGAAAAGTACGGCAAACTGCCCGCAGGGGCGGCGCCGACACCGGACGCAAGTGCAAAGGCGGTACCATCTGCTGCGGGTCGGGAGGAGCCAGACGACGACGAAGCGGTGGCTGCGGGGTGGACAAGTATTTATGCCTATTAGAGGAACACACCACCGATTGAACCATTTTAGAGTTGCACGTTTTGTTGCTCGCGCGGGGTTGGCTCATCATTATCTCATCATCACCATCGGTTTTGGCCTGTACGCACATTTTGCTCTCTTCAAGCACCACGCGTCCCGCGTTAGCAGTAGAACTAGCCTTGCAGGACCCGCTTAGCGAACCATGTTGCTTGTAGTACCACCATCGCGTCACAAGTTGCTCCCTTTGCGAACGCATCACCACCATGAAGTCCATGAACAAATTCTGTGATTCTGTAGCGCATTTGCCACGATAAACAGCTGATGATCCCACCCTTCAAACACGACCCGTAACCGAGATAAACCAGCCCGCTCATGCTTCGGGACGCGCTCTCTAATTTGTTGTAATTTGTTTCTCTCCGGCATCGTCTCTCGATCAAACAGAAATCCCCACACGGGCTGAGGAAGCTGAGCGGTCCTATCAGGAAGAGTTAAGACGCGCACAGCAACAACTCGACGAGGTGAGTTCGGCGTTGCAACGGGGCCAACCCGTTCGTTAAGTCTCCGGTGACCAATTTGTGTTACATCATTTTCGTTTTCGATCAGGAGTTCGGGTTCGAATAACACAAATACCTTCCAAAAACACTACCCTGTCTCCAATCACCCCGTCATGCTTCCGTTTGTTTAAAAAAATAGTTTACTCGTTTTCGCGCTCCTAAACATCCCTTAGTTTTAGAATGAAACCCGAAGAACCGAATCGGATTCCCAATTGTGTGATCCATCGTGCATCCATCAGGCATTGCGTCCCCTTACATTACACTTGAAGACTGACCGGGACGAGACACGGACGTAGACTTCCGCAAGAGTTAACGACACATGAATAATGACTTTACATTAAGCTATGAACCGTTTCTTGATAGTAACTTACTCTCCATCCATTTGGTTGAACAATAAAAACCGAACGAAAATAGACTCGCCCAGAGTCACGCGTGCGTGTGCTGTGTACTGATCTGTGATGAGTTTTTGAGTATCCGTCTGCCTCCCAAACGATTCGGCGAATCGATTGGAAGGATCGTGTGTAAACGCCCGGGTAGGAATGCTAGCAAAAATCGTTCGTTCATCCACCATCCTTGAATTCCGTCTTGCACACCCACCAATTTCGGAATCGAACCGTAAGGCAGGTGGAATGTTGAATGATCGGATTGAACCTACCATTCCGCCAACCACTAATCTTTCCCGCGCAGCAGACTAATTTGATGTGTTTTTATTTTTATTTTCTGCTTCCCAACCGCTTTTAACGCTGGCCCTGCCGTTGCGCATTTCAACAACTAAATGCTTAACGCGGTGTGAATTTGTGTGTATTAAACCCTTCTAACTTCCTGGATTGCCGCCACCGCCACTAAACCCACCCGTGTGACACACTGCACCACTCAACGACACGTCCTTTCGGAAAAGGGCGAAGCACAAGAAGCGCTCAGTACGTTCGAAAGAGTGCTCTCGAGGAAGCCCCACTCGATTCCGGCATTGGTCGGCCGTGGCCGGGCTCTGGATGCACTGGCGGAGCAGCGGCGCAGTAACGCAATACTGAACGATGCGATCGTAGCTTATCGGAAGGTGATCGCACAGGAGCTAGCGGTGGACGATGCTACACTGGCGAGTGTGGCCGAACGGTGCATCGATCGGTTACGTTTCCAGGGTCAGCACGCGAAAGCGATCGATGTGCACCAAACGCTCATACGACGGTTCGATGACGAACCTCGCTATCGAAATCAGCTGGCCGTGACGTATCTGTATCTGAACCGGTTCGTATTTGCTCGCCATTATTCTCGACCGATCGATCACCGAGCTAACGGGAGAATCTTTTTGCAGACTTCCCGAGGCGAAAGCGGTCCTTCATGAAACGTTGCTCCGTTGGATTGAAGATGGCTTTGCGCTGGTCCACTATGGTTTTGTGCTGAAAACACACGATCAGAACATGGAACTGGCCGCACAGTATCTGCGCGAGGGTATCGACACCGGTCACGAAGGGACGCAGGATGGGCGATTCTATTTCCACCTGGGCGATGCCCTGCAGCGCCTAGGGCGCACCGGTGAGGCACACGACATCTACCGACGCGGAGTAGAGCGGAAGCTGTTCCTCTCACTGTACCAACGTTCGCTGTACAACGTGGACGGCTTACGATCGCGCCCGTTCTGGACCGAAGAGCAAACAACGTTCGCCCCCGAGCTGGAACGTATCCGCTCCCAGTGGCTCCTTATCCGTGATGAAGGGATGAAACTCCTCACCGGTGCCGGAGTGTTTGTGAACGAGACGGAAAATCTGCGCGATCGAGGCGACTGGCGGCAGCTGGAACTGTTTGCTCGCGGTGCTCGGGTCGAGCGTAACTGCGCGTTGGCCCCGCTGACGTGCCGGTTGGTGGAGCAGCACTTTCCAGCCGCGCGCACCTGTAAGCGGGGTCAGGTGAAGTTTAGCGTCATGCACCCGGGCACACACGTGTGGCCACACTGCGGACCGACCAACTGCCGAATACGGGCACACTTGGGTTTGAATGTTCCCGCCGGTATTTACATACGAGTTGCCAAGCAAACTCGGTGAGTAGAACGACGGTTCAGTGTTTGGTTCGACCATCCAGCTTCAACATCCTCTCGCTCTCGCTCTCGCTTTGTAGGTCCTGGGAAAATGGCAAGTGGTTGATATTCGACGACAGCTTCGAGCACGAGGTGTGGCACAACGGGACCGCGACGCGCTTGGTGCTTATCGTGGACTTTTGGCATCCAGACTTGACCGAGAGCCAACGACGATCGTTGTCGCCGATCTAGGGCGATCAGTGCCTGTGACGCAATTGCATTTTTACCCCAATACTACTCCACTCCACTCTAACTAGTTTCTAGCGGTTATGTGTTTTACGCTTTATTTTGTATTCTTGCGATACATTGTTGTGTTTGTGTGCCTGGTTCGAACCGTGAGTGCTGAACAAACTGTTCAAACAATCGGTCGAATAATCTTTTCTTAGATTAGAGAGAGAGAGAGATAGAAATCTTAAAAAAACCTCGAATCACATCGGTTTCTACCAAAGCAAGCGAAACAAAGGGACCCGTACCCGGACCCACTCGAGGCTAAAGTGTTCATTCGTTAGGGAAGCGGGTTGTTAGGTCGTCGACAGTGGCATATTAGGTATGAAAAAACGGAGAGATCCAACTGAAAATGACTTACAAAACGTGACTGACTTTACGGTGTAATCGGGACGATGCTGTGTATGGTAGGAAAATGGAGCCTCCAGATTCAAGTATGAAGTGTGAGCCAGTGAAAACCCGTAACGGTTCTGTAGATTGTGAACAAAACGAGTTTTCGTGGAAAATAAAGAAAATTGTTTTAAAATAAATAGTTACCTGTACCTTATTTCTTTCCTTTTTTCGTCTCATAAAACTTTGTCCAAAACTCCACCATCTGTTGGTCGTAAAGGTCGATCGTGCGTACATCGAGCGGTCGGTTCACGTCGTTCGAGTTTGTGAACTCCAATGCCTTAGGGAAACTGCCATCGGCAGCATTGGCGTTGGCGATTTCACTCTCGATGGTGCTGTAATGGAGGTGCACAAGGTTTAGGAACCAAATTATCCGCACCGAACCGCCGCCACCAAAGCCCTTACCCAGCGTGTGCGAATTGAACGAGGAGTTTGACAAACTTTTGAGACACCTTCTCCTCGGCGGAGTCTCGCCGAAAATCGGGGAACAGAGCGGGTGCACGGAAGATGTAGTTCAGCTCATCGCAATGCACAACACCAAAGTCTTGGTCGTTTTGCGGCGCAAGCACTGACGAGTACGAGAGGTTGCCCTTATAGTTGAACCGGTACAGCAACGCCGGAGCCGGAGCTTTCACGTCGTTTGCTGGTGGCTTCCGGTGAACCTGCTGCTGGATGCTTCTGACCAACGGGTAAATGAACAACGCCTCATTGAAGATCTGAAAACGGTTTCGAGAGATTTAAGGTACTGCCGGTCGATGTCACTTCTGCGCTGCCGTGTACCTTCGTGAGGCTGTCGATGTTGTTCTTCGCAACGCAACCACCCTCGATACTCGACTTATTCGCGATGAACCGTTCGCTCAGTAACCATAATGATTTGGTAGTTTTTGGGGCCTTAAGCAGACTCAACAGGCGAATGAACTGCTGGCTGGTATCTTCCGCTGTACAATCCACTGACTCCTTGAGAAGTGGTGCGCTGAAAACGAATCCATCGTTCGGCACGATACCCGTGAGCCACGGCACCGGAAGGTAGACCCCGTCGGCCCAAAGATCCTGCGGACGGGCCGTCAGGAACGCATCCTTGGTGGAATTTTTCTCCACCACCGGACCGTACACAATCGCCGGATACTGTGGACCGGCCTGAAAGGAAACGCTGATTTTCATTCTGTTGCCCGATCGAAGCTGCTCCCCTTACCGTGAAGGCCGTAGATCTACTGACAAACAGGTCGGCATCGACCGATCGCAGTGCTTCGACCAGATCTGCTGAGGACAGACGGTTTGGCTCACCGATCCCCACCAGTAGGGCTTGCTGCAAGGCCAATTGTTTCGGATCTTCCAGCGGTGTGCTCCACGGTGCAAGTGCGTTTCCACTCAGACTGATGGCCCGCTGAAAGAGTCCTTCGTTGGCCCGGTGCATCAACTGTAGCTGCACCGAAGCTGCCCCGGCACTGTGGCCCATAATGGTCACTCTGCCGGGATCACCGCCAAAATCGCGTATATTCCGGTGCACCCAGCGGAGTGCCAATCGTTGATCTTTTAGCCCGTAGTTTCCACTAGCCGCGTCATCGCCGGTCGACAGGAACCCAAACGCACCCAACCGGTACGGGATGACCACCAGAATGATGTGTTGATCCATCAGTTTTTCCGGACCCACTGCCAGTGGTGAAATGTAGCCCGCCAGGTATCCTCCTCCGTGGATGTACACGATCGTGTCCAGCGGTTCTGAACTGTTCCGGTTGGTACGCACCGGTCGGTAGACGTTCAAGTAGAGGCAATCTTCGCTCCCCTCGACACCTCGCTCCGGTAGGAAGAGGTTGTGCTGCATGCAAGCTGGCCGCGGTATGCGTCCCGTAGCGTCCAGCTCATCCTCACGCCAGGGATCGTTCGGTACGGGATCGGCGAACCGAAGCTCGCCGATCGGTGGCTTCGCAAACGGAACACCAAGGAACGCTTCGAAGCGATCCGCTCGCAAGCTTCGCATCCACGATCCCGCCATACACCCATCGGCGATGCAAACACGTGGCAGGTTGGAAGCGAACGAAACGCTGGTCCGCGCGACGGACAGAAGAACCACAACACGCACTACACCGTTGAACATGGCGAATTATTCTGAGCTGCCCATCGACCACGGTGGGTTCTTTTATACACATCCCTTTGCCCCGTCGGCCCACGTTGGCAACTTTCTCTTCTCGGCCGGCCGAAGAAAGTGTGACACCGCGCGGTGGCGAGTCGGGGAGGGCGAGTACTTCAAGTCGAACCGACGATGGAAGCAATCGAAAGGATCTTCTAGCTCGGCTAGTGCTTCGTACTCGGGCTGGTCCACTGTCGCTTTTTGAATAGATCACGGTCCACCACCAGCACGGGGTTAAGAATGGCTTCGCCGGGCGCGGACATAGCGCGGACTAGTTTTGCAGCTCAGCGTCACGATCGGACCGAGTGTCGATCCCCAAAACTGAGGAGAAACTGGTTTATTCGTTCTTTTTTCCCCAATCAAGCCCCCGTTCGAGACGGCCGGCAGGAATTCGCCCGAATCGCGTATCGATGTTAATGTGTGGCGAACTAATTTATCATGCAAAAATGGGAATTAAAATCACATCTCAGCGACGCATGCCGCGCCGGCACGCTGGCACGCGGTCTGGCGCCTTTCGTGGTCTAGCCACACCGATCACAGTCAAACAGGCTTATAAGATTTTAAAGTTTCTTCGTTTATTCTAAGCATTGCAAATCATTCCGGCTCCAAACAAAAAAAAGTAAAAGCTCAAAAGAAACTAACTACGGCTAACGTTCTACGGACAGGACGACGAAATGGTGAACGTTGTATCTTACATTTGCACTCTAAACGGAGGGGGGTTGCGTGCCTGTGGTAAGCGGTAAGTATCTCATTTTGTGCGCAGTGCTTCAGTAGAAGTCTTTCCAGAAGGCAAACATGTCCTCGTTCCGGCCGCTCAACGCTTTCACGCTCACTTCATCGTTTTCCCGGACAAACTCTTGGACGTCGCAGTCGAGCGATCGGTACACTTGGTTGTCGTTTTTGCACTCATGATGCGACACGAATGACTTGGCTTTTCTGTGGACAGTAAAAATCGGTCAGACTCCGGATACCGTCCTGGCCACAGCAGACCTACCCGTTGATGGCAAAATCGATGAAAAAGTTCACGAAAGTGTCCACCATCTGTAGCTCGGGCGAACCGGCGGGGAAGTCGGGAAAAATGGCCGGCGATCGGAAGAGGTAGATCAGATCGTCACAGTGCACGACGCCGTAGTCACCGAGATCGCCCCCGGCAAAGAGGGCCGAATAGGAGTAGCGTCCTTTGTACGCGAATCGGTACACACTGACCGGTGCCCGGTCGGTGTTGGCCAGTGTGGCGTACTGTTTCACGCCCAGCTGGATCGGGTACAGGAACCCGGCCTCGGTGTAGAGCTGGAAGAAGCTGGGGAAATTAGTGATCTCCACGGGATGACTCCGTCGCTTGCTTCGTTGGTACTAACATCGACGAATGCCTGCAAGTGTTCCGGTCGGATCGGGTCCGTGTCCGTGGTGTCGTTGAAGAAGCGCGATCGTATCAACTCCATCATCACTTTGGACGGTGGCCGTTCGAGCAGGATAGGCAGGATGCAGCTGTAGTTGGCCCGAAGCTCCTGGAACAGCTGCGGGCTTTTGAAGATCGCCAGTGCTCGTACCGCTCCCTCGTTCGGTACGTAGCCCACGAGCCACGGAACCTGCTGGTAGGCTCCCTTTTGCCAGCTCTCCTTCGGATCGTCCGTGAGGAAGGCTCCCGATAGGTTCTTCGGTTCCACCACCGGCCGGAACAGTGTCAGCGGATCGATGGACCAGCTCTGGTGATCGAGAAAGGAGCCGTTATTGTAGCTGCCTCTAGAGCGGCCGGTTTAGCTTCTTACCTTCAGCGACTTGGTGTTCTCAACGAGGGACTCCCCCGGGACGGCTTGCAGCTTTGCCAGCAGTGCCTTGATGGACAGTTGATCGTAACCCGCAATGTCGACCACCCGTGCCGTAGCGCGGGCCAACGCCAACGGATCCTTGGTAGGGATGTTCCACGGTACCAGCGCGTTCCCGCTCATCGTGATCGCTCGCGTGAACAGTCCGCGGCTCAGTGGGCTGATCATGTGCAGGTGAACCGAGGTGGCACCCGCACTCTGCCCAAAGATCGTCACCAGGTTGCTGTCGCCACCGAACGTACGGATGTTGTCCTTCACCCACTGCAACGCCAGCGTTTGATCTTTCAGCCCAGCGTTGCCCGGAACGAGGGAATCGCCGGTGGACAGGAACCCGAGTACCCCCAGCCGGTACTGGACGGTTACGAGGATCACACGCTTGGTGGCCATGATGTACTCGGGTCCGACCACCAACGGGCTCGCCCCGCCCGAGAAGAATCCTCCACCGTGAATGTACACCATCACTGGCAGTGAAGCGGTTTGGTTCGAGTCGTTCGATCGCTAATTGGGGAAGGTAAGATCAGACCGATCACAGCCACGTTAATCATTATCCTTTGCCGTTACGGGTCATAAGAGGGCGTTATAAAAAACAGGTAGTTAAGGACGATCAATCTCGTCGGCTAATGAGGTACTAGTTGATCTCCCGTTATTGATACACCGATCACACAACTTCTCTCGCCCGCTTGAGAATGAGGCGCCACGTGTTTATGATTGCTACCGATCATGCGCTCGGCCAAGGACCGGGTCATAAAGCGGAGGGGCGCGCTTACGTCAAACGAGACGCTCGGTCAGCAGAACCGATCGGCATCGGAATCAAGTGGGCGATCCACCTTTCCACAGTTTCTTCACCTTAATACCGTGGAAGGATCGCCAGGTTCTAAGCACTGGATTGCTTTTCCAATGGTCGACAAAAAGGGATCGCCGTTTTTTTACGATCTCTTGCCAGACTAACCGGTCAGCTGAGGCAGGTGGCGTCATCGGGCGGGTGGCGCCGGAAGGTGTAATTCTCACGCTGCGATCGCGCAAACGCGTGATCAGCGGCATGCGTAACGGGTTTTTGGCGCGTGGCCACGAGCCGCGCCGGACACATGGTGCGGCGGCTCCGATTACTCGGACACAGTGTCGTGCGGTGCTGTGTTTACAATACGCGACGGGGTTCTCGGGGGTCTGATGGTCACTGACTCACCTCTGGTCGGTACACGTTGAGATACAGACAGTCTTCGCTGCCGGTGACCGGCGACCCGGGTAGCAGATCGTTCCGTTGGAGGCACATCGGTTTCTCGGTCGACGCGTTGTAGATCGCTTCCTTCCAGCGGTCGTTTCGGACGGGGTTCTAGAAAGTAGAGACAAAAACTCATCGTAATCACTGGGCGGGCACACGAGCCGATCAGTCGCGGCGAAGGAAGCATAAGTGATGGGCCAGGTTGTAATTTAACTCTGACGAAGTCTGACATGCTGATTTACGGGTGCATAATTTGCATTGAATGCGCGGTGCGGGTTTTGAGTGCTCCACTGGGCCATGGGAACTGAGACTAATCGATATTAAATGACTTTCGACATCTAACCCCCTTTTAATGGGGGGGCTTCAGCTTGGGTACCATGTGACTTGCCATTTGAGCTGTTCACTATTTTAGTATTATTTCCTTTTGTAATTTTTAAACTTTTGAAACTTTAATTTAATTCATTAAAACGTCAACCAGACCGATCACACTTTTTCACACTTTTAATTGGCAGAGAAATACTCACCACAAACCGGAGCTTCCCGATCGGCGGTTTCGCAAACGGGATGCCCAGGAACGCTTCGAACGGTTGGCCCTGCATATCGTTCATGGCCGTGCCTAGCAGGCAACCGTCCTTAATGCAAATCTTTGGCCCCGTCTGCTGGTACTTTGACTGGCAAGAACTGTTCGGTGTCGTGGCGGCGACCACCAAAGGACTTGCTGCGTTGCTGCTACTCGTACACGACACCACGCAGTGGACCACCACGAGAAACACGATCAGCGGTTCGA
Organism: Anopheles bellator; assembly: GCF_943735745.2. Taxonomy (NCBI): domain Eukaryota; kingdom Metazoa; phylum Arthropoda; class Insecta; order Diptera; family Culicidae; genus Anopheles; species Anopheles bellator. The sequence goes on along the minus strand of NC_071285.1, from coordinate 58,627,302 downwards.
TTCGGGACATTTCGTGTGACACACACCTGGGGGCACCGAGGATATGGCTGGAAATTCGGCAAACGCGATCGGCTCTATTAGTCTATCACCACGATTCCGGGTCTTGCTTCCGTCGGGTCCGGTACGGCACTGTGGCGGTCCACCTGCTAGATCGACCTTTTTTATCAAACGCGGGTCCCACCACCACAGCCAGACCGCGGAACACACGCGGAATAGGAACCCGAAAAACGTAAACAAACACCGATATCGTTAAACCGAATCGCTTCGGCACGCGTGTCTCGATTTCGCGATTCTCATTGTCGATAGCAGCCGGCCGAGCGGTGGTTATCGGTGGCCAACCTTCAACGTCGGGTCGAAAACAGATTCCCGCGCTCCGGAATCACACGTTCCGCGAACAGCGACTCCATCCAGCACGACTCTCTAATCGATCGCGAAGCTCGGCGCGTACTGATTCGCCAACGATCGCGACCGAGGATCTCGCGCCTCGAGATCATCGCGCTCTCGCGAGAAATAGTCCCCTCCCCCACCCAGCGGTTTGGTGAGGATTAGAACGCATGAAAGGGACACAAGAGAGAGAGAGAGAGAGAGAGAGAGAGAGAGAGAGGGAGAGCGAGAACGCAATGCGCGAGCGGAGCCGTTTCAAGCCGAAAGCGGCTTCCGCGCGTGCGGCAATCACACGCTTATCACGAAACACGGTTCAATCCCGCGTGACAACGTCGTCACCTCCGCCACCACCGGCGACGACCTACATGCCTGCGTCTGTGTGACGATTCCACGGCCATGTGCCACGTGCTACTCCTGGGCGGGTGTCGCCTGACCTCCCATCTCGAGGTGCCCCCGTCGAATCCGTCCGTTCGACACACGGTTTGGGCATTGGCCGATTTTACACACCCAATGCGATAAGCGGCCGGCTCAGACAGGCTGATTACTTTTTCGGGTGGCACGTGTACGCGCACTAATCTTGCCGAAAATCTAGGACGAACCTTTCCCCACATCGGCGCAACGATAACGGTCTGCAAAATGACGCGCAAGTACTTGCGCAAAGTATGTCACCGCGTGTCATTATCGATAAGACTTATTTCCCCCAGAAAGAAATGGACCCACAAAAATTCACCAATGGATGGAATTTGATTGATTTGATCTAAAATAAGATGGACCGATCGACCCATCGAAACCGATTCACTTACATTGACGATCTCCCGGACTTTCACTTTCAAACCAAACCGAAGCTCCACTGAATTGCCGTCGTCGTGGCCCTGCGACAATGAATATGCACCGAAACCGGACACGGCGGCAGCGGCACCCACGGATGATGCCCGTTCCGTACTGTGGCGACCGTCCTCGAAGGATGCGTCTTTTATACGGAACCGCGCCCTTTTGGTTTCGCTTTTCGCGCCTGGCGCACTGTTTATGCGTAAAACTCTTCACCCTGGCCGGCCCTGGATGCGTGGACAAAATTGACGATTTTACTCACAAATTACTGCGACCGGGGCTGGGACCGTTGTGCAATGGGGGGTTGCAAATGCGCTATGCTCCAGTTGCATTCTTGTCCATAAATCTTGAGGCGCGTGCAGGAAAATTATTAGCCCTCCGCCAGTTATGGATCCTTTCGGTTTTACGAGGTTAGAACATCCCATAACCAGAACGGCGAGAGGATGAAAGAGAGGAGAGACCGCACGTGTCGTGTTCCCAATTCTTGGCTCCCCAAACCCGAGAGGGATCCCACAAAAACCACCACGGCCCGATTCCAGATTCAGATAACATCCCGCCAGACGGCGTTCGAGACGCTCGCATATTTCTTCTTTCGTTGGCCTCCATTTTCGCAGTTACTTCACCCGCCCTGTCCCCGTCCCGTCGTTTGCGTACTGTTATTTTTTTATTTGCATAATGCATACTGACCCACATTTGCGACGGCCGAAATGCATCGCGGCGGCAGACGAGCCTATTCATGGACGAGGAGCGGATCCGATGGACGATGCATTTGACTTTTGGCCCCGTCCCTCCCCGCCGCGATATCGGGACCGACGAGATCGCCGAGCGTCCTCAATTCGAAACCGTCTCTGGAATTCGGGACTCCACCCCCCGAAAGTGACCGGGACTTTAACTCTCCCTTTTTTTGTGTCAACGGAACCGAAAAAACGGGGCCCCTCACTATGCAAATTGGGTGCGTTCACTTTCGATCGTACTTTCGCCCTAAGGGGACCCAAATTTCCGCGACCACTTTTTCCGTTCTGTGATGTAATGTGCTCCTAATGAGGTTTGCAGTTGATAGTTCGGTGTTTTGCTCCGATCGGTCATCGATCGGTTCGTCCACTGGGGCGGCATTATCAGCTGCGCGCGGCAAATCCAGCTGATCGACCACTATTCCCTGGTGGCGCGTGCCTCTTGTATACGTTTTTTTTGCAATGGTTCAAAGGCTCATAGGTATGCTGATAACGATGTCGTTGAACCATGCTGCGATCGCGAGACGGCTGTTTTCAGCATCAATAGATCGCCAATCAGTGCCGCCTTCGTCCATTGATGTTATTTATAGATTCGGTCCGGGCTTAAAAAATGTCTTTATTAGTGCACTTCGTAAGCTGGCACGCTGTCAGGTAAAAGGTTCTCCAGAACTTGAAGATGTCCTCGTACAGACCCGCCTTAAGTGTCTTCTTCACCGGCATCTGGGTGTTGATCGAGTTGCTAAACTGCACCACATCACACCTTTGGCCAATACACGTTCCCACACGGCCAGCACTGCGCGTTGTAGCAAAATCGACCACGTACTTGACCCACTGCTGGGACATCACGGCTTCAGGCGATCCGACCGGAAAGTCAGGAAAGAGTAGCGGCATCCGGAAGAGATAGATCAGTTCATCTCCGTGGGTTAACCCGTATCCCTTCGTGACGGTAGCGTTGAGTATCGCCATCGAGTAGCGGCCCTGGAACTGGAACGAATAGACACTGGTCGGGTGTGGTTTACCGTTCACCAGATGCTGCATAATCGAGCAGGCCATCGGATAGAGGAACAACGCGTCCGTCACCATCTACAGATTGGACATTGGATTGTTACCAGCGTACGCCAGGAACGGGACACTTCGTACTTACCGTAGTCGAGTCGGGATAGTTATCGATCGTATTCCACACTCCGGACGCGGTGTCATTGAAGTAACGCCGTTTGAGATTCCCCAACATAGCGTCATTAATGGCCGGGATCCTTAAAAATAGCCGCAGCAGTTCCACGAAGAGTGAATTAAATTGCTCGAGCAAAGCGGGGCTTCTATACGCGGCTTGCGTGGCAATCGACCCATCCGTCGGCAGAGTGCCCGTCAGCCAAGGGACGCTCGTGTACTCGCCCCGTTTCCACAGGACGCGAGGATCTTCCGTCAGGAACGCACTCCGCACCGTGTGCTTCGGTTCGACCGTCGGTCGGTACAGTGTCAGGGGCTTAATGTCCCACTGCTTCAGCTGGTCGATGTTCAGCACCAGGGTCTCTGCTTTTACCTCTCGAAGCCGGGCGATCAGCTTGCTCGTGGTGATGCGATCCGCATCGCCGATACCGACCGCTTTAGCCTGAGCCTGGGCCAGTGCGAGAGGATCGTCATACGGGACACTCCACGATGCCAGTGCAATGCCACTCATGCTGATCGCACGTTGAAACAGACCTCGACTCAGGGGACTGATCATGTGGTACTGCACCGAGGCACCTGCTGAGCTGTCCCCGAAGATTGTGACACGCCGTGGGTCACCCCCGAAGGGCCGAATATTCCGCTGAACCCAGCGAAGGGCTAGGACCTGATCCTTCATGCCAAAGTTGCCGGAAGCCGCCGTGTCTCCGGTGGCCAGAAATCCCATCACCCCGAGCCGATACTGAAACGTCACGACCAGCACCTTCCGGGTGCCCATGATCCTCGACGGATCCCGCAGGCTCGGATGGGCCGACCCGAAGGAGAACGCACCACCGTGAATGTACACCATCACCGGAAGCCGGCCGGCATCGTCGAAGTAATCCCGGGGCGGTGCGTACACGTTCAGATAGAGACAGTCTTCGCTGCCTATGATGGCCGTGCCCGGGGTCACCTTCTGGATGCAGGGACCGACGGGGTTGGAGGCATCAAACGTCCCGTTCCACGGACCACTCGGCTGTGGATTCTACGCAGCGGAAGGAACAGGTTTCCGAACCGACGAGGCAATGGCAAAAACACTTTAGCACCGTTTAATGTCCCTGCCGTTCATTTAAAAGCTCACCGTAAAACGAAGCTGCCCGACCGGTGGCCGGGCGTACGGGATGCCAAAGTACGCCGCAAAAGGACGCTGCGTGGTGTCTTGCATCCACGTGCCGCGAAGACATCCGTCACCGAGGCACACGAACGGTGGCACGGGTTTCGATTGCCCCGAGGCCGGATAGCAAACGGCGATTAGTGCGCACACGATCACTGGCAGGCTCTCCGGAACACTGCTAGCGACGACACTCATGATCGGTTGAGGACACAGTTTTGGGGGTTAAAATCACAGAGCGCTGCCCACAGCACGAACAACGTGCCAGGAACTGGGTTTAGGTTTTTTGATCTACGCCACTTTTATACGCGTCTGCGCGATGCGTAAACTTTCTCCCAAACTTGACCCCTTTCTTTGGCGGGAACTAGTTTTCTTTTACCAACAGCTGGGCGTTGCAGTCACCGCCTTTAAAACATGAATATAGATTTGCGGTGTTTTTGGCGGAGACTCATTGGGACTGATCCGGCGTTGATTCGGAACCGGTTTCGCCCGCCTGTTTGATAATGTTCCGTCGGCAGCGCAAGGCAGAGCGCGGGCAGAGATACGAAAAAGGAAGATCCGTTTCCGCCTCGATCACTTCCGATGGCACTGACCTACATTTCGTACGCACGTGTCCGATGATCGAATGAAACGCGAATCACGACCCAATCTTTCATATTGCATTCTTACCGCGAAAGACTTTATTTTTTATCGTGGCGTTCGTGGGTTCCCTCAGTGATAGGCAACGTACGAGGAGTCGTAAATCCGGTCCCAGAACCTCACCATTTCCTGGAGCTCCGACGAAACACCGACCCCTCGGGTCAGCTCGATCGGTGCCTCGTTTGAAGCGCCCGCATTTACGAAGGCCACCGTTTTTATGTTGTCCTCTCCACAAGCGCCTGCCGTTGTGGCTAGGGGGCTGAAAGGGGTACTCAGAGGGGGTTGGATCATTAAACTGTACGCACAAAAGAAACGACCGTAGAGTTACCTGCCCGAGGCGAAGGTGACGAAAAACTGCGTCCACATGTCGGCCACTTCGTTCTCCGGGGCGCCCTCGGGGAAGTCGGCGAACACAGCGGCCATACGGAAGAGATAGATTAGCTCATCCTGATGGACCACCCCGTGGCTTACGTTCGCCTGGTGGGCATAGAGCGAGGAGAACGAGTGCCGTCCGGTGAACTCGAACGAGTAGAGCGTCGTCTCACGGCAGCCGGTTTCGTTGGCAGCGTACTGCAGCAACGACTTCACGACCGGATACTTTACGAGGACATCGTTAAACAACTGCGGAGACACGTGTTGAGTGAAGAATCCTTTACCACCGGCGGGGGGGCCATGGGGGGACTACAAACCTTGGTCAGCTGTTGCGAATTTTGCTCCGTTAACCACTGGCCAGCGGGAGCGTCTGGGAAGTATCGGGACTTGATTTGATCCATAACCTCAGGCGTCGAATTCACGGCAAACACCACCGGCAACAGGTCTGCCAGGCCGTCGTTAAACTCTTGCCGGAGTGTGGCGTTGTGTATCAGAGGCAGACTGGCGATGGCCCCATCATTCGGTACCGTCCCGAACATCAGCGGTACATCGGCGTAGCTCCCTTCCGTCCACAGCTTCCTTGGATCCTGCGGCAGAAAGCGTTCGCTTTCGGGGACCGCGGAACTCTCCGGCACCGGGCGGTATATTATGATCGGGTGTTCGAACCACGTTCGAAGATGGGTGGCACTGGCGGCCAGCACCCGGCCCTCGATGTGTTGCAGAACGTCGACCAGCTCGGAGGAGGTTAGCTCGTTCGCTTCGGAAACCCCTACCAGCTGCGCCTGCCGTCGTGCCAAGGCCAGCGGATCGTCGATCGGTAGGCTCCAAGTCGCTATCGCACTACCGCTCATGATAACCGCCCGCTGAAACAGACCCCGACTGAGTGGACTTATCAGGTGCAGCTGAACCGACGCACCTCCAGCGCTTTCACCGAAAATGGTAACCCGACCCGGATCACCACCGAACGACCGGATATGGCGCTGGACCCACTTCAGCGCTAGCACCTGATCGTGCATTCCCGCGTTTCCCGGAACCACCTCATCACCGGTCGACAGGAACCCAAAAACTCCCAGCCGGTACTGGATGGTCACTAGCAGAGCCTGTTGCGTCGCCAGAAGTCGCTCCGGACCGTACAGCTGTGGATCGGCGGAACCGGAGAAGAAGCCGCCACCGTGGATGTAGACCATCACCGGGAGCTCCGAACCGTTCGCCTTCGGGCGGTAGACGTTCAGATAAAGGCAATCTTCGTTCCCGACGACGGGACGCTCCGCCTCGAGGAGTGATCGCTGCAGACAAGCCGCTTTGCTTTCGATCGCGTTGTACTCCACGGTCAGCGCCCCAACCGGGATCGGGTTCTACGGATAGGGTTCGAACGGGTCAGTTGTTACCCTACACAGAGACCACCCCTTAGTACCTTGAAACGCAAGCTCCCGACGGGCGGCTTGGCGTACGGGATGCCCAGGAACGCATCGAAGCGAATGTTTTTCACGTCCGTCATGGAGATGCCCTGCAGGCAGCCACCATCCTCGGTGCAGACACGCGGATGGCGCTGTTGCGCAATAACGACCGGCACCGATTGGCAACAGTAGACGGTCCACACGACACCACAGAACAGTAAACGGAGCATGTTCTTCACACAGTGGAGCCGCGTTCCAAACTGCAACCTGGGGCACAGGACTAGAAGCGATAGAGTGGCTGGACCCAGAACCCGGTCTAACCGCTTGTCGGTTTGGCACGAACACATCGATCGCCGCCGATGTCGATGGGAGGATCGTGATAAGTACGCGGTGCGAATGCAAATCTCCCGTCAAGTGGATTACGAGTTTTTTTTTTCAAAGCGAGTTCGGCATGATTCGGCATGATTAGGTTCTCAATTGGCTGGAGTGCGCTCGGGAGGTCGAAACCGGTTCTGCCTCCTTTTTTGGACACTGCCTCAAACTTAGATTTCGATTGTAAGATGATTTGATTTTAGTCACCACGAATGGTCAATTGTGAATGGCGATCTGTTCGAGTTCATCTCATTTAGAGCCAATCAAATTATAATAAATTTGTTACATTTGTAGTTTAAATATCGTTTGTTCGTCACATTTAGTATCGCTTCGCAGTCGGGTCTCGGGAGCAAATGTTCTAGCATTCAAGAACCTTGCACACAACCCACAGCACGTTGCGTGCAATGTTGAACTCCGTGCGGTTATTAACATCCTGAGACTCGATTCACCGGTGTCCTTTTGAGGCCAATAACACTACTTTAGCACCTTTTAATAAGTGTCAATTCCCACCGGAGGTCCCTTTGGAGCAGATACATAACCTCGTTCGGCTTGATGGCCGAACCCGAAACATACGGAAAACGGACGACGGTGAATTGGCATCGAAGCGAAGAGACCCATCCACCCAACGATAACGATCCTTAAGGCGAGCGGGTAAAGGGTCACCGAATTTTGATTGTCTCAATGTGGTCCCGACCGACCGAACGAAGCCTGTGGCTCCCCACGGGATTCGCCCCGCTGAAAGTTGCTAAAACAATATCTTATCCTCGGTGAAACTTTACGAGCTTGTCCTACATTTCGCTCCATCGAATCCATGGCTGGCTTTACAGCTTCCCGCCAGCCTCCAATTAGCCCGGGGCCCGAACCCCGGGGGTGAGATTTCCCGAGCCACCGGATGCGAGAAAGACACAGCGCCACATGTGTCCATAAATCAGGGCCTTGATTTGGTTCGTGGCCCTCGTGGACCCACGTTTGAGGTTGCAAAGTTAAAGCCAAACCTCAACCACTTCGACCACGGATGGACATCGGCATTTTTCTTTCGAGACTTCGAGCGCTGAGCAATGGGACAGTATGGGTTCGGTTAGCCTGATCGTTGTGCGGTTGCAGTTCATGCTCGAAAGTTGACTCGTAGACAAATTGTTGCGGTTCGGTTTGATCTCTCAGATGTGGTGGTTCCGGTTGGCCAAAGCTAACCGGGAGTCGTTGAAAGTAATGACTGTTTCGAATGACTTCACACTTCATCGAACCCTTCCAAGCTGCAACGGAGATGCACATTGTGTAATGAACAGAGGGGGCTATTTTTAACCCTGGACCCCGGACCACCCCCCGTCAAGGCCTTGCCCACTGACGGAACGCGCGAAACGTAACGCCGCTCACCTGTTCCGTTGGGAGGAATTTGAAGAACGAAAATTAGAACAAGGAAGACAGTGGCGTGAGGCGCGAAATACCGATATGTCTTGGGGCGTTTGGGTGGTTTGGAAAAACGATGTCGAACGAACGGCCGCATGTGGGGCACCGGTTTTCGGATAATTTTAGCACGCGATTCGCACAATCTCGCCCCGCCCGGTTGTCCTTGATCTCGCAACACGAAACGGCTACAATTTACAGCGCGCGCGTCGCTGCACTGTTCTCCATTTCTGGTTTATTCCTTTATCCACATCCACGCACATTGCTTAAGATACTCGGAACACGCACGGCTTGGTCGGTGTGAAAGATTAAATTATGCTTTGTTTTGATACATTTCAGTTCTGTCGAGACGGGGGGAAAAGTGGGAAAGGCGCGAAGAAAGCGCCTTTTTGTTTGCGAAACATTAATATCAAGACGCTCAGCCAGCTGCCGGCAGGTTCCACGCACGAAAAGAAACCGAATGAGAACCTAAAATCATAAAGTAGTGATCACAAGGCCGGGTCGGGCGCTCAGTTTTTGAAGAACTCGTCGATGGCGGAGCTGGAATCGAACGATGAGGACGATTTGATCGACGACGAGGACGAGATCGAGGAGGAGGTCGAAGAGCTGAACGAGGACGAAACCACCTTGCTGCTGCTGACCGAGCTGACGACGGAGGACGACGAGAGCAGCGACGAGGCGAGGGCCCCGTTGTCGGAGACGACCTCCGAGACGCTGCGCTCCGACGCGAACGCGGACTCCGACTTTTCCTGCTTCTTGGTGATCGAGTTGGCCGACTCTTCGACCATCGACTTTTCGCTCGCCGACCCGTAGCTCTTCGACTGCGTGATGCTCTTCTCCGAGACCCCGTCGGAGGACTTCTCCACGATCACCTCCTTCGAGATGACGGGCGTCGAGGTTTCCGTCAGCGTCATTTCCGTCTTGGTGGTGCTCTCGGCCAGGGCCATCGTGGGTTGTTTCTGTGTGCTGCGCTAAAAAGGAAACGAAGAAGAAATGATCAAACCGAAAGTGGACCCAATTCTGTCAATCGATCGTTCTTTTTCGGGTGCGATGATGGAGACCCAAACATTGACCCAAGTATTGTGAAACAACACACGCAGCGCGTGGCGACGCGATCTCGCTTCACAATCGCGGAAAACCCCAGGCGTGTATTTTTAAACGCTTTCCCCGAGTTTCCCAGCGCTCGAGACACAATTCGATGGCCAGCAGCAGCAGCAGCAGGGCGCCCATTCTAATTGTACCTTCCCGGGACCCGGGCAATGGAGTCCCACATTCCGGCTCGTCGGATTCCTCGAGGGCGAACGCAGCTCGTCGTTGTCGTCGTCGCCGACACGCCACGATGGGGTGTTGATGATGAGAAATGATGTTTTCCGCCAACCCGAGACCGTGGCCCATCGAGACCGTCCGGCCACTGCGGAACGGGCGACGTTTGTTTATTTACTTTTCATCTTATTCGAGAATCGAACAACACGATCCCGGCCCGGGCTGCAAATTTTGTTTTGAAATTAGTCATTCCCACGGACCCCCGGATCCCCCCGGGCTTTAATTTGAATTAATTGGAGCCACTTTGCGACCGGAACGACCGTCATTATTTAATGTTGATTCGGTGCCGGGCAGAAAAAATATACTTACATCGAGAGCAAAGAGGGGTTGTAAAAAGCCCGGGACGATGTAAAACAAATAAGATTGTTTGCTCCCGAGCGAAGAGGGACAACAACCCAATGACCCGCATTAATGGGGCGCACCGTGCACATCCGATCGCAATCAATCAAGGAAGGGAGTTGCAGCCCAAAAAACACGATGACCCAAGAAGGAATCACTTTGTTGCCGGTGCAAGAAATGCATCCTGCCGTCAGGCCGGCCACAGAAGCTTGTTGCCGGGCGCGCCAAGAGCAGCGGAGAGTCTATTTAGACATGTGTTTTCGGTTGCCTTCACCCGACGCGTTATAAATTTAACATAACCCATAACAATAATAATTCCGAGGCGGGCACCCGCGTTGTGGTTGAGTTGCTGTGCGCCACTATGCCGGCGCATCGGGGAGGCGCAAATGCGATACTCCTAAAATTAATTTAGCACAAGTGCGCCCATCCGGTGGTCCATCGTTCCGTTGCAGAGCGCGTGGTTTACTCACGGTAAGGGTTGGTTCGGCATCGGATTGTGTCAGTCGTGCAAGTGTCATAAGTGTCAATTAACATTTTTGGCTAACACATGGCCGAAATTAGAATAGCTGTGGGTCATTCGGCCTCGGCTACAAATTGGAGCATTATGTACGCTTTTTATGCCTTCTTTATGGCCCCAGAAACCCCGGAACCGGAACTAACCGGCTTCGCTAATCGTTTCTTATGCGCTCTCTTTCGGCTGGCCAATAACTCACCATATGAGTCAGCAACATGTAGCAACCGTCCCGAACAACATGAGCATAAATCTCGGCATTTAACGGGCCGATTGCCGTCACCAGCTCACTTCACGAGGCTGACAGGGCCAGGGAACGTGCCGATTGGGTGCGGAGAATCGTGAACTCATCGAGGCCGACCGGGGGTATGTTTTGAGCAGAAGTCACGCAAACCGATCGGTTGCTTCATCTGCATCTGCACTGATCGCCTTATCCGTGAGTCAGATCAGCGACCTCGCGACGGAACGAAGCATAATAAGTAAAAAACGAATACATGAATCATCTCTTTATGGCAACAGTGGCGTCCTGAGGCTCGGCCCGGAAGCCGGCGAGACGATTCCTGCGCCTTCCCGCGACGTGATTCAGTTGGCGCGACAGCAATCGCCGTTCGAAAGGGCCGTGTCTGGTGTCTGGTGCCCACGACACATGTCGCTGTGCCCACGGAGAGAAATTCCACTCAACTCGTTCTCGTTTGCCGCGGCCACTGCTAATTAATGTGGGATTCAGCCCCGGACTGGCGCAAGTGCATTCGACGCCCTGAGAAGCGGCTGCGATATGATATATTCAAATTTATGTCCCGACGATGAATTAATGCCCGGATGCGGTGCACCCGAACCGGGCGCTAAATTGATGTCTGACTAACAATTGGCCGTTTTCTTTGTCTAGTGTTCTGCAATCAATGAACGCCACATCCTGCGTTTGGTTCATAAAATGATGGATCACCGTGGCTCGGTTTCGAAACTGTGCAACTTCTCGAAACTCGATTTGACTCGTTCGAATAACGGCCCGCGGCTTATCAAGCGCCGCAGTAAAAATGGAACACAAAAACCGAACCACAATCTGTTGCAGGTGCCACCAAGCGGCTCGTGGGTTTGGAAAAAGTAGAGCAAAGACCCATGCAGAGTGCAGAATGCGAGATAAAGACCCACGCCGATAATGTTGCATCGGAGTCCGGGCACGATTCCACCTCTTCGTTTGCTTATCGTCTTTCTCGTTAACGCTGTGAGTCAATCGAACATTCGTCATTCGAAATGATTCTTTTATAACAAACTTAAACTTAAACAACACTTTCACTGCAACTCACCTTTCCGAAGAGACTATCTCAAATAATTCCTGGGCCTTCACCGGTACTGCTGGGTGATTCCTTGTTCACTTTGCGCACTGCTGTCCGAAGGACCCGTTAGCTAGAGCTCCGCTGGGGGACGTTTGTTCGCGTTCACTGTCAAACTTCGACTGAATTGGCGCACGCTGGCTTCCCGGCAAAAATGCCTCGGTGCCTCGAGGCGGTGCTCGAATTGGCAGTCGAAACCCTCGCACACCGCACCGCAACGGGCCGCCGCAGACAGACGATGAATCGTGGCACAAAAATAGACCACTCTGTGGCCCGTGTGCCTGTGTGGGTCGATTGTCTCGCGACGTCGTTTGTCTGAGAACGATGACGAGGAGTTCTGGTTTGAACAATCGGAAGCCGGGCGGACCACGCGGATTCGAGCAGTTCGGATCGTCGGTTGCGATCGGTGCGAGAAAAGCGTAGGAAAACTGACACCAACACCAGTGGCCGGCGCTGGTGACGGTGACACGCGGCAAGAAATACAATTTATGACAAACAAATCACGTTGTTGGAAGCTTGCTGAGCACGGTGGTACTTGCGGTGAGTGCGGTGGATGACCCGGGCGGGAGCGTGAAATATCATTCACCTGAATCACCAGCGCTTCAGTTTGGCCGCTGCTGTGTCATCAGTCACAGTTTATCCGCCACGACGTGGGAACGGGTGTTTTGCAGAAAGTTTCGAGAGCAATCGAGAGAAACAAGCGATGGTGTGGTGGCCTTTGTCAGCCTTCAGGCCTTTTATTCCGATTCGGTGTCGGAGAAAGAGTAATAAATCAAACGGGGAATGCAATATTTCTCGCGTTTTTTTTGCGAGGCAATTATCTTTGAGGCAGGGTCAAGGCAGGGTTGCGCTCTCTTCTTGCATTACAACATATGGCCATATGGTGTTGGCGTGGCCGATGGAGACGCCAGGTACGATGGAGGCGCCACAGAACTGAACGATAAAGTAATAAGAATTAAGGAACATTATTGACTTACTAAACCCAGAGACTGGAGGCACAATTGATGACACTGCTCCGGGAACAGTGTTTGTTGTTTCTGAGTGCCGTGTGCGAATTTACAACAATGTATCGGACAGCGCAGAACTTCATAAATCATGCACCAAACATGCCCTGGAACCATGTCCCGAAGACCGATGCTTTGTACCGGGTCTCGTGATGTGATAACAAACAATTCCTGGGATGCTCGACCGTCTTCACATTTGCTCCTTTTGATCCGTGAACCGAACAATAACCCGAGTATAGGATCGGTATCATGGTCCATTGTTTCTGTTCTGAGGATGAGCTTTACAACGGGCTGCACGGACCGGAATTATTTACCTACCTTTCGAGGAATGTCCTGTGGGTTTTGACAGGTGGGCACAACAATGCACTCGAGTGAGAACTCGATCCGCTCCGTGGTACTCTGCGAAGGGGTGTCCATAGACAGCATTCACAAAGACGTTTCGTGTGTTATAACGTTGATGAAGAGTTTATTTTAATATCTATTGTTTGGTTTGTTCCATTTCATCAACCTCTAAGGATCGCTCCGTCTAACAAACGCGTCAGCTAGCCGTTATTTCACTGTTCAATCACTTATCGATCGGTCGGTTAGATTATTGTTCACACTATTCTTGGGGGAAGGGTCGTCTTATGGTCTATTGGTTGCCATATGTACCGCTTTTAACTGTCCGTTTAGGTTATGTGTTACATCGATATAATTCCGTTCCGCCATCCGGGTTAAGGAACTTGCTTCCTTTTTTTCCCTGGCAAATGGCAATGGCGGTTCGCACTACTTGCGGTCAAGCGGTGGTTGCCGACACATTTGGTGGCGTGTGGGTCCGTGTAGAGAGGAGAAAGCTGGAAGGTGTACCGTTGGCACACTCCACACAACCCCTGGCGAGGACATTCTACGCTAATCGGAGAAGGAGCTCCACAGAGAGCACCGCAACAGTTATTGCGCCAGTGTGAGTGGATTGGGTTTTATAAAAGCATTGCTAATAATACTGACCGGTCCACTGGCGGCATTACTGCCCTGCCCTTGCGCGTGCCCCATATCCCTTGCTTTTATTGTCATACTTTCGCTTAACACATCTAGAGAGGGTAAATGGACTTGAATATTGGATATTTGCCTTCGGTCAAACCGTGCGCCAGCCAATCTTCGCCCCTGCCGTCGTCACAGTCTCGCGCTTCACAAAATAGGACCTCTTGGTCCTCTCTAATTGGCTTCACTATTGGTGATTAACGGAATTTGATGCGGAGCACCAAAGGTTTGTCGCAATTAAAATACAAAAAATATCTCATCTTCACCAACAGCACCACCACCACCGCGGTGTTAGTTTCGGTTTGCTTTAAACAGTTCAACAAGTGCAATTTTTATATAAATATCATGCTTCCTAAATTGGCACCACGCTCGGACTAACTGGTAATAACTTTTTCAATGTAATTGCTAACATTCTTGTCATAAGCGTTCAACAACGTACAGCTTAAACCACTAGTTGCCATCTGCGGGTCGCTAAATTCTCTAAATACCTACTCTTCGTAAAATCTGTGGGTCTTGCACATTTAGGTATTTGATGTGTATTGTCATTGGGTATGCTTTAGGTTTACGTTTACGTTGCCGTTCCGTTGCTCACATGCCGGTCAGCTGACCACTATCCTAATAACCATCGAGAGCCGACAGCAACGATCCGATCCGATTGTGTGGGAATGAAGCGGATACGACATTTGGGATCAGTTAACTACCAATTCTTTCTGAACGGAGCACATTCCACTACTTTCAGCATCAATCGGAAATATAATTTCGGTGTGGAGCGATTAGGAAAACCCAAACTCTACACACATAAACACGCTCCTGTAATAACATTATTGTCCACAGTTCTACTCGGTAATGTCGGTTTCGTATTTTTATGCCACAATTCTAACCTCGGCTAACGGCTACCGGCTGCCCCAAAACCGTGTGTGGGGGCTCTAGGGTTTGTTTTTTCGTTCGTTATCACAGCTAATTCTACCTTACACATTGTGGGTGGGTGTCGCTATGCGGGTGCGTTTGTGGGCCGCAACTCGGGCGGTTGCGCAAAATGGTCGTGTGCGTGCGTTTTCACTAACATGCGAATATTCTACCTTCGGTTCGGTTGTTTACACCAAACATGCCCTACTGTTCTAGCTACTGCCTCTGCAGGCTAAACGCTTGTTTTGTTGTTGTTGATACGATTCTATTCTTGCCAAATGCTCCTCCCGATTCTTGCTACGTGTTTAAAATATTGTTTTGCTCCTCTTCCGTTCCGACATGGTTGACATTGGTTGGCTGATGTAACGGGCGGCCGGCTAATGGGATGTAATCGATTCGAGTAGCAGATAGGCCGCTCAAAAGGCGGTGAAAATTAATTACTCTCCTTATTTTCTCGTACGCTTGACGCATCCATTACAGAAGGTTAACACGGTTGCCTACATCTAGGCGTTTTTCAGTGGATGTCCGGTCCGGCATCGAGAAGATCGAATTGAGATGTTAATACCGAACGGAGAACCTTCGTCCTGGCGAGGAGTGTGGCCTCCTAGCTGCGGAGAGTTCTTGAACAAACATTGCCATTCCTAACCCTTGCCACGGCACCGCCATCACATTCCATCGGTTGGAAGAAATTCAATTTATACGATGCCCTTTCCACGAGCACACTAAACGTAATGAACCCGGCTGCCCCTGCTGGGGCGCCGTAATGAAGTTAAATCGAAGAAGCGCCATAGAGCCACCGTAATCGATAGGCGTTGGGACCACTTTGCCACTGTTGACCTTTCGCAGAAGTCGGAAATATCGTCACGCTCAAATGAGGGGAATCATTGCGAGCGAAGTCCGTGAAGTTGGAAGCAATCATTAAACACTGAGTTAGTGTTGTTTTCGAGAAAATATTTACCAACATTAGTCTAAAATCCGTGCGCAATCCGATTAGTGCCAACACGACTCAACTCGAGCCTAGGGCTATTGCTTCTAACAAAAATGCTCCCCGAGCAGATCACGACCCCGTTGTCGAGGGACATAATTTATGCTAAAATCTATCGATGGCCTCATTAATCAACCAGCAGCTCGCTTTGAACTCGAAGAACCTCTACACCGCGGCTCAGTCAACTTTCTTAGGGTCTATCGAACATTGACAAATGATGGGCCTTCCCGTCTTAATCACTGTTTGTTACTGTGTGCATAAATTATGGGCTCTCTTAATCGATAAAAATGAACGAACCGGGTCGCAAAACGCCATATTTGAGCGATGCTTTCATCTCGCGCAAGACGAACCCTGATGGTTGATGATTAATCGAACCATTTTTCAACCCAACTACAGGACCCCAAACGGGGGCTAATGGTGGAGCTTCGTTTTCGCGAACGACCCCCGAACGGTGGTGTCAATATTTTTGCCAAACCCCGATCCCGACCGACGGCGTTTACGATCCAATTACGGGCAGCGATCTGTTTACAAAAGCGCGTCAGGACTCCCATCTGCGCCATCTGGGCCGAGTGGGCCATAAAACCGCACACCGCGAAATTGTGCGCCTTCAAAAGGCAAAATCTTCCCGAATCCGCAAAAAGGGGCCTCGGTGAAAATCAACAAAAGGCCGCGTCACGCAACGCAACCGTTGCCCAAGAGAGGCAAAAAACTGGCTCCTTGGCCACCTTGGTTTGGGACGGAAACGTCCGCCGTTCCGTCCATTTCGTGGCGCGAAAATCCATTTCGAGCCCGGATGTTGGGTGAAAAAGTTTAACGACCGAATCCGGGGCGTCCATGGCGTCCGTGAGAAGATACGCGAAATGGGGCATTTTTGTGGGAATTCCACGCGGATTTCCCGTCATTCCGGTGGGAGGGTCAGGAACTCGGAAGGCCGGACGGGAAAAATCTGATTTTTTATAATTGACGCCCATTGGGCTCCGGTCGTTTCTTTGAGGCCACACTGTATCATGGCCAATAGTACTAGAGTTAGTACAAAATGCTAAACGTGTAAATAGAAACACTACAAAACCGAAACCAAAATACTTCAAACAAAAGTTCACTTATCTTCGACCCACTTAGGGGTTCGGGTTCTGTGCCGCCTGGCGACGTAAATCCGACCGGATGATGGCGGTTACGACGGAACCGACGAGCAGCATCACGGCCATCGTCACGTTGGCGACGATGTCCCCGTTCGAGTTGAGCAGCTCCGAGTAGAGCATGGTGAAGGTGATGCCAAACACTTGGGCCGCCGCATTCAGTAGCCCCGTCGAGGTGCCTTCCGGTTCCGGGTAGGTCAGCTCGGCCGCAAACTCGAACCCAACCGGCAGATAACCGGTCATGAAGAAGCTAGCGAAGGAAAGCGGGTCACCGTGAGCGTCACGAGCGTTACGAGCGGAGCATCCGAATACGTACCCGAGCAGGGAAGAGGTGACGTACACTACGGCAATGTGGCCAACGGATAAGGTGAACGTGTAGATCCACATACCGATCATGGTGAATACGTAAACGGCCAGCGTAGTTTCCCTGCGAATAGGAAACGTTTCAGTTTGATTTATTTTCCAATAATCCTGAGTGAAGCAAAAGATTTGTTTTTGAACTTCTGTGCCGACTCACTTGAACCGGTGGGTCTTATCGAGGACAACTCCGCAGGCGACCGAGCCGAGCATTCCGGCGAACACGATGCACACTCCGATGCGCCCGGCGTCAACCTCGTGGCCGGGATAGTGTGTAAGGACGATCTGTAACGAGACAGAGAGAGACAGAGAGCGATTGGGGTCGGACCGGAACAGATTGGTAAAGTGGTCCCTTGCTTTGCATAAAATCTCGTTTCATTTACATCGGACCGTTCGTTTTTAATTTATCATTTCATTGTCCTTCTCACAAAAAGGCCAGCAGATGGCGATGTGTCCGTCCCCGTTTTTTGCTACCGGCACACGGTCTCATAACTCGAAACAAGCTCGGCACGGCAGTCCGGGAGTTTTCGTTGGCTGTCACAAAGTTACTTAATTAATGGTGTCGAAAGTTCATCCTCAACAACCCCAGCGGCAGTGCGGAAGAAGCCATTTCGGGTCATTTAGCAGCAACCGGTCCACCGACGGCGATGACGATGATGACAGCGAAGGATCAAGGGTATCAAGGGTCCGCAACGCACGCAACCCGCTCCCTGGGGGAAGGGGTTTCGGTTTGGCCATTACCTGATTGAGGAGCGTCGAGATGGCGTAGAACACGCCGACGTTCATGCCGTACGAGATGAGCAGGAGCACGTAGTTCCGGTTCAGCATCAGCCGTTTGATCGAGTGCAGAAAGGGGGACGATTGCAGTGGGTTCGGAGTTTTCGTCGCTTCCTGAGCCGCTGACGGTGGCGTCGGTGGGGCCGCCTTAAAGACTGACAGAGAGAGAGAGAGAAATTTTCAATTAACAATCATCCCTCGGAAGGGGCCACGCATTCCGGAGCGCGTGAGTTGAACACTTACAGAACAGCACCAAAATAACGAGGAACGTGGTGAAGCCGGCCACGATGTAGAACATCAACCGTAGGTCGTCGCCGATCAGGCTGATGTCGTCATGATTCTCCACCAGCAGCGGTGGGGCCAGAAAACCGACCGCGATTCCAAGCTGCCGGGAAAAAAGGGGGGAGCGAAAAGCTTAGACAGGAACCGGGCGGATGAATAAATTTCACTTTCGGCATTTCGGAAACCCTTCGGCCGGCGGGCAGGGACACTGAATGAGAAGGCACTTTCATTTTGGCTTTTATTTCACGCGGTGCCCTTTAATTTAAAGCCATCATTAGGCAATCGTTTCGCCCAAGGAATGGGCACCGAAGCGGAACACTAACACGTGTTCCTGGTTACACGGGGACGGGGACCGTAGCCGGGATTGATTTACGGTTGAGAAACGCGGCGGCGTGCCGTGTGCATTGTCGCGAGCATAAAGTTCATAAATTATGGCCACCGAGAATAATGTAACGATCGTTAGCGAACCGGTACGATCGTGTGCTGGGCAGCAGCTGGTCACAGCTGGGGTAATGCGGTTTAATTAAACATATTTTAAATTATTCATATACACCGGCCGAGGGGTAACGAGGGGAGCCAGCGCAGCGGGTGACGAGTGGCTCATATTGTTAAAATATTTGATGAATGTTGACCATGACAGCGTCACCGACACACCGGATTATGGACGGCCGAGTGGACCCCAGAGTGTGCCGAGTGATGCACTACGGAATTGACCGTATTTTATTAGGGCTCGCTTGGGGTACCATCAAATCATTCCCATTTCGCTCGGGGACGAAACGCCACCAACGTGTGTAATTTATGTTAATGTAAAAATGCACTACGGAAATTTCCACCGAAACAGACCTCAGTATTTTATCTTGTAAAGGAAGGACTCAACAAGAATCTGTGCCAACCGTTGGCGATTTAATATGCCGCACACGCAGCATGGCCGTGATCTTGAAAACTGAATCTTGCTGAATCTATGAATATTTATTGACCAGTGTCAGTGCGCCAGCACACGGCCTCGGAAGCGAATTACGAAACAATCGCAACGACAACGAAACTTTTCGCCATAAACAAGCGGTGAAAAGCAATAAATCAACTGCTAGCCCCGAGCCACGGCGACGTGCGTAAAACGTGCACCGATCGTCGAGGACACACGTCGGTTTTTGCTGGCCAAGAAATATTTACACGCCCACCGCAGGTGGGTGCAGCGGATTGGAAAACAATTTTTAACCAATCCATTTGGCCCACTTTTTTCAACAACCTGTTCGCGGGAAATGGCTGAGCTTCACGGTGGGCAATAAATAAAATTAACAAACAAAATATAATACGCTCTGTATTAACGGTGCGTTGCGAGTGAAAAGCTCCATCTCCACAAAAGCATAAAATATTTCCTTTTCATCCGCGTCCGTCCATTTTGGGGCGGCGGCCGACGTGGCTCCGGGCTGATAAAGCACCATGCGGCTCCATTACTCCGGCAATCCTTTCGTCAAGCACCTAACGGGACCGACGGCAAAGATCAAAGCACCGCTAGGGCCAATGTTTGGGTTCGGGAGCTTAGGGTGAAACGGTGGCAACGGTTGTGACTGCCACGGTAGTGATAACGCACCGGAACTGGACAAAACATTCATATCCCACCCGAGCGGTGGAAGGAAAAACTCGTGGAAATTGTATGATCCCGTAAAAAAAGATCACTTCAGTTGCGTGCGAATGCGTATTCCGGGACCTGAGCGAACAGGATCCTAGAGTCTGGCCACTCCGAAAAGGGATTGCCATAAATTCCATGCTCACATTCCTGCCGGGGATCGGATTGGCGTGACAGTTTATGAACCGATTGCGTTTCATTGCAACCGGACACGGCAGCGGAGCTAGAAATATGTTTTCACTTGGGCATTTCCTCCCAAGCTCCCAGGAGGCTTAATATTAGTGTCCCAGTGTCCCAGTGTTGTTTGTCCGCACGTGTCCGTTGGGTGTATTAGATCGATGATTTATGGACCGTCTCCGACCGTGTTCCGAACGGCTCGGATCGAGAGGAAAAATGACAACGTTGGCTAAAAGTCTCTCGGCCGTCCGTAGACGCTATTAGTCGGTTCGATTCCTTTCGGGCCAGGTCTTGCCATGGTACTTGCAGCACAGGACCAACCACAGGCTAGTGCCTTGCGTGCCATTCCGAACACTGTTCCTTTCTCCTCCGGGTGCCATTCAGTGGCAAGAAGTAGCTGAGATTGGCTCGAAGACTTGCTCGGACGTCCAACTTTTTAGCCCGGGTGGGAACGTTGGGCTTTTGGAACACGCAAATGCATCCAAATTTACTGCCCATGTAAGCGTAATTTGTTGCAAAAGCATTTCACAAACGGAACTAGCTCATAGTGTGTTTCGGTGCGGTAAGCGGAATCCGGCGGCGCATTGCATTAGCTAAATGGATTTCTGGGCCCGTTGGTCAGCTTGCTTTTAAAGCAGGACCACCACGGGAAGCTGGACGAATGCGGTCCGCTTTCGATCAAAGTGCATTCCTGGGGGCTACTTTTAGCCTTCCTTGGGGTCACAACAAAGGTGCGAAAAAATTGAGTTTAAGTTCGTTTCGGAAAAGAAAGTGCCCTTCCAGCCGGGGCCACTGAGCATTCTGTCAACCGAAAGAGAACTCAATTTTCATGCTCAATAGAGGAGACGCCATTGGGTCGGTCGTCAGACGATCCGTCTTGGGGACCGCCTTGAACGATTGCTTCATTGCTTCGGGCATTATGTCAATCCCGATTAAGGAGGGAAGCGGTCAATCGAGAACTCAATAAAGTGCACGAGCTGACGTAGACGAATCCGGTACCGGCTCCCGGCATTAATTCCCCGGGGTGGAATTCACTTCCCAAAAGGTCCCGGTGCCGCGCGAAACCAATCCGGCGGACGGATGTGACCATTTTGTGACTTCGTAACCAGCGGGCGACCCGTTTCCTATCCGCCGTCAATCCGCATTGCGCACAGATGTAATAAAAAAGCTCCATTGAGTGAACGGTTGGGAGAATCTTGTTAAACTGGCCAGCGATTGCCCTTTCCGGGGGTTCTCACCGAGCCAGGCGATGTCCTAAAGGGCTTCTGTCCGACGTCCCGGCCGGGGACAGATTAGCAATCAAATGAAAAGTGATGGCGGCGCTTAGAAGTCTGACAAAAAATCTGACAACTCAACAGGATTCTAAAGCCCAACAATTCGATTAAATTACAAAACCGAATTTATGTGCAATTGAAAACGTTTCATCGGGCCAGTTCACCCCCAGTTTGTCAATCAATCTCAATAAAAGGAGCTCGAAATCGAACAATGAATTCAGAATGAGGACAGAAACAATTCCAACGACGCGCTGACAGACAGTTTGAAATTACTCACACGTTCGACGAGAGCAGATGCGTTTTTGTTGTTGCCAGAAAGCCAAATGAATACCGTAAAGCTAGAGTTTCCACCGGAGTGTATCATCCTTGAGTTCCTTTCGACGGCCGGCAACGAAATGGGTTCCTCGTGGAACGTGTACAGTTTTCCATTTTCCCGTTTACGCATTCAATGTTTTGAATGAAAGTTGTGTTTTCCTTTCTCTTGAGCAGTTTCGCGATATGCAAACATGGCCTAGGAACTGTTATTTAAAAGAGAAACAACGCGCCGACTGGTGGCTCCGTAAGCTTCAAGCTGATAAAATGCCCATCGGTGCGTCACTTCCGTTGGACCATTTCCATCGTGGTGTTAATGAATCGTCGGCACGATCGGCATCGTCCTCCGGGGACAGACGGCTGTGGTGGTGGTGCTGTTAGCCGCTCGAGCGACTTCTGTGTGGCGTGTCCTTTAGGACCGGCGTGTTAAGGATCCCTGGGGGGGAATCCCATAAAACAAACGAACCACATTCGGTTCGACCTTGAAGCGAACGTCAAAAGCAATGCCATTCAGCGTACGTCTTGTGATAAATCAGTTTTTCCCCGAACGGATCGACTTCTATCGGGTGCTGTAGTGGGACGAAACCAAGGTCCTGGCCCGGCGTGTGCTCCTTACGCATCACCCAGCCGTGACACGACACGAGTGGCGTGAACTTGGGTGATGATTTTCATTTTCCGCTACCTCGTACCGATTAGCTTGGCAATGGAACCGGCAATGGACCGGAATGGAACGCCGAAGTCGGTTTATCTTCTTCGGCAGTGATGCTGAAGCTGCGAATGAATTGCGAATGACGCACCGTATCTTAGCCGTAAGCCACAAAACAAAGCTCCCCCACCGACGGTTGGCCACAATTAGCGTTCGTACGGACGGTCGACGGAAGCAACAACGTGTTCGGCGGGATTAGGTCATTAGTATTCAAGGTGTGGGGCCAGCCAGCATAAAACTGGCTAAGACTGACAACTAACAGGATCATAAAAGGAGCTTTGCACGGGGTTAAAATAATGATAAAAAACAAAAAAGGATGTTGAATAAAATTGCAAAAAAATAACACCGTGTCCCGCAGAAGTGGCAGAAAATGGCGCTCGGATTTGTTTTCCCGGGAGGGAAGCGCTCGCCGCGAGGTGCGCGGAAATCAATTTTCCATCTCCACGGAAGCACGTGCGAATGAAATTGAATTTTGCACCGAAAATCGATTACCGGGCCCGAAAACTAACCACGGAACCACGGATTCTCCGGCGGCAGTGACGATGGAATGACGATGTCTTGCTGGAAGTGCTCAAAGTGCCGACTCGACTCACGAACCGCACTCGCATCGTATGGGCGGATGAATAAATGGATCCCGAAAACCGCGAGATCATCAAATTAGCATAAATGCCATTTGCTGCATCCTGATTTTTGTCCTTCACCGGATAGAGGATAGAACCGCCAGCCCGCGTAACTAATATTCTCGTGTGAGTACGGAAAGATGGAGAGCGCCGTTCGTCCTTGTGAATTCCCGACGATCCTGTCGACAACACAAGCCGTCAGCTGAGCCATAAATTTGTACGACGTCTCACGTTGGCGCTAAGACACTTACGGTGGCAGTAGCGAGTCAGGCGTGCGTTTGATAGCTGACTACTTGCTGGCGGAATACAGTGTCTAGGTGTTTCAATATTCTTAGCATTGCAACCGGTTGCCGAAAGGTTAATCACCAAAGTGCTCTTAACAAACTATTGTGAACACAAAATCCTAGTCAAATAAAGGAAAGTCTTGATTGGCCGATGTTTATAACTCTGGAGCGCAAACACTCGAGGCAGAAGGATCATTATCTGCCCGACGAGCAGCTCTTTGGCCCTCCGGTTCCGTTCTACGGTCAATTTGCTGAACAACTTTTCCACCATTCTCTCTCGTCCTAGATCATGCTATCAGTGGCTGTGGTTCCGTTGAGTCCTTTTCTTTACGGGCACGTCCATTGATAACCTTCATCTCGCGCGTGATCCCGTAACGTGATTTAACATGAGTGCTCCTGTTGTGTTGCTGGCCCTTAGTGGGTTGCCCCACTTTTTTATCACCGATTCTCGAACTTTGTTCGTAATCCTTTCCCTCTGAGCGGTCCTCGAGAGGTCGGACGAATAATGAAAATGAAGCATCTCTCATCGTGAGCTAGTAATCAACAACTTCCGGTCGCAACTTTTTATCGCAGCCTTTACGCTGCCATCCGTGCTGTGGTCCGTTTTGCCGGAGCCGGGAAGTGCTCGGTCACCGAAACAACGACAACGACAAACGGCGAGCAGAAAGGCGGAAACACTATTCCATTTTCGACGCCATTTTCTACACTCCCAGCCTCAGGATCGATGTTGTACAGTTCGTCACGGTTCCTCGGGGAGCCCGGAAGGTAATGAACTCATCAACATTGGAGCGAAACTTTTGTGCAGCGTAATTTTCCGTTCAGCAGCCGGCCAGGCGATAGCATTTTCAGTCGATTGAACCGAATCGCGCTTATGGCGATGTGTCATGATCGTGAGAGGGGCATGAATAAACATAATAAGTAGCATATTAATTGATCTCCGCTCTATCGCACGGGCAGCTAATAATTGGCCACGGTCACAATTTCAAAATAATTACTAGCTGTTCCACATTCGAAAACCCAAAGAGGTCCTCGCAACATGGCTGGCGTTAACCGGAGCAAAACATCCCAATAATGGTCGAACTCCGGAGGAAGCAAAACGAAGTCAATTAGTTTTCGCCTTTGCTCCCGTTTTGTCCGCGAAAGCTTTTAGTCAAACGACTGACTCGGGGTCGGGCTATTTGTTGGCCCAAACTAATAGAATTAAGTCTGCCGAAGCGACCAGTGGAAAGTGGTGCCTCTTTCAAGGGCCCTGGGTTAGAAAGCAATTGATGAAAGAAATGGCTTTTCATGGTCCCATTGTTTGAAGCAATCGCAATTAAAACGGATGCATTCCCGGCAACAATGGAAACAAATTAAATAAATTGTCCCCACACCGGTCCCTTGTCTCCGTTTTCCTCATATTTTTTCAATCATAAAAAGTCGCCACCGAGACCACACTCCGGAGCCCTCGTTTATGTCCTCCCCGTGTAACAGCGGCCTCGACGACGACGATGGGGTTTCCCCCTGTGCCGTTATTGTTGCACTGTGTACGGTGGCCCGAGGTTCGAGATGCCCGAGTGAGCGGTTTTATTTCCGGCGCGGAACAAACTGCAAACTATGACGACAACATGTTGCCCCTCCGTTATTTATGAACCCAAAGTTTTGTTGTTCGATTTAAAGCACACATCAGATGTTTGCGTTTCAGCAAAAAAAAATGCTTCATAACAGCCATTCTATTGGGAAAGAATCGGGAGCCCATGATCCCGGGCCCAGCATAAGCCACGGTGACATTTGTTTTGCTCACCCTCTTTGGTGGTTTTTAGATGACTTTGCCACTGACCACCGAATGAGAGAGAGAGAAAAGCCCCTCAAAACACAGCAGCTAACCAGCTCAGGGACTATGTTATGTGCACAAAGGATCCCATGCAACAGCATTCAAACTGGCCTCGGATGCACTAAACCGGAAAAGGAGACGCACGGTGCCGCGTAGTTACGCAACAAGGATCCCAGCTGCTCGCAATTGCAGCCAGTATTATAGGCCGCCCGTCGGGGCGCTCTTTTGCGTATTTATTTGAAAATAATTTTACATTCTTTTCTACCTTTTCCGAACTGTTTGTGGTTTGTATTCTTTGGATAATATTGCCACCGGAGCCAGGGGATTTGTTTCAGGCACCCGGAGCGGGAGCAACATCGTTTTAGCCGTCGACAATGTGGTCCAAAGTTTAAGCAGACCGTTCGTATGGTAATTGCAATGTGGTGCTAAGAAGCATAATTGCCTTTTTCGCTTGCCTCCCACCACAAAGTGCTTCGGTAAATGCTTTAACAGCTGTCGGGGACCGGGCGCTGCTCCGTGTGCGGTTGGCTCGGGATTTTCGGTGGCGACGCTCGGGCGAAGGAATTCGATTCGAGCCAGGGATACAACACGACGACGCACCATGACGCAAAGTTTTCGGCATCGCGCCCGGCTTAATCGTGAGTAAAGTGCAAGGACTTCCGCCAGTCGTCCGGAACAGATTTATCGTCGTCGGTTCGTCTCCAAAATGGCGGAAATTATCATTCCCTTTTTTTTTTGGTTTGCTCCGCACGTTCTTTGCAAATTTTAATGCGAGTGTCTCTACCAAGCGCGGCTAATGACGACGACGATGATGAGGAGCTAGTGTTTTGGCCCGCTTAGCCAGTGAGCCCGTGAGCAACGGACTGTGACAAAATGGAAAAGTTTATGAGCGAAACCCGGTTTTTTCTGGCGTTAAATTTTGCGACGTTGTCCCCGGGGACTGTCTGTGGTCTTTGAAAGCGCGACTTGAAGTGGAAAGGACTACTCCGCCTACTCACCTGGTTCCCGAATACTCCGATGCTGCAGGCGGACGACACCTGGTCCGGGCCGAACCAGACGGCGGCCACTTTGGCGGGAAGCGACAGAATGAAGACCTGCGAGGCGGCCACTATGGACTGGCCAACGAAGCCGACCCAAAACAGTTCCGGGCTGACGGAAAAACATTTGACCCAGGCTCCCAGGCACGTTCCCAGGACACCGCTGATGGCCGCGATCCGTAGCCCCTGAAAGCGGAATGACAGAAATTGAGAGCAACGATTGCGATAAATAGGTTAGTTACATGAAAAAAACATAATTACTGGCGCAAAAGTGCAACTGTCAAACTGTCAGGTACTGTCAAAGCTGTTTCAACGCCTCCTATGACAGCGAGTACAACTTGTGCGCTAGAAAAAATTGAATGACAAAACTGACAAAAGGTATCTTCAACTTATTCATTAAAAATTCCAACTTTGTGCACTCGAAACTTTATTCCGTTTTGAATGCCTGTTGCATGCTCGGTGCACATGTTCTGCTTCCGCCAGAAGGACACTCAGGCAGACTTCATGCCTCGTTAGGACACTGCTGTCTATTGAATAGAAATCGCCACACAAAAAGCATCACCTTCAATAGCACACAGCCAGAGACGGCCCGGCTAAACGCCTCGGCTCGAGTATCGTGGCCACATCGTAGCGCAATAATTCTACCGCATTACTCTCCGAGCCGGGCGGCGGGACCGATTTTATCTCATTAAAATAAATGAGGAAACATTTTCCGGCACCGATCGCATGACAAGCCTGCGATCTGCCAGCTGGCCACCACTATCTCGGAGCGGCACGGACCGAGTTCTGGAACTTTCGCCTCGCCTTTCGGCGTGGACCACTTTGCTTGGGTGAGATTCGCATTACATGATGCATTTATTTGCATTCGGCATTTCCTTGCAGATAAGGTCCATTGGATCGTTGGAGCATCTAGTCCAGCAACGGTTGTTGGTGGAAAGGAGGAAAAAACTGAAAGCTGACGGTGGCAGATACACAATGCAGATGGCGCAAGCATGGAAACATCGAGTACCGAGTTGCTGATGCTGTACTTCTATCCATATTCCCCCCAACTCTGGTGTCGGTTACTCGTGGCTGAATGCAAATCTGCAATATCGTTGTTTAATGTGCTTCAATTCGAATTTAAATTTCGTAGAATAAACCCTACTCTCTACTTTCGCCCGTAGCCATCCCTAAATTGTGAAATCGTGTCCAACCGAGCTGAGCGAGCTGAGCCGAAAATAGATTGCTTTTATTTTCCGATGCTATTGCCACACGCTATTGCCACGCCTTCGGTGCGGGTTCCATAATTGATTTCGCGAATTTCCGACCCAGCTTCCGCGGTAGCTCCATCAATTACATGGCGTTGGAATCGCGTTTAGGGATACTGGGAACTGATGCAGGAACTAGTTTACGGCCGCACTAGTCCCGAACTCTCCCCTCCGCGGTGAGCTATTTGAATTTAAATAACGAACCCCGTAGCTCGTAGTACGGAGTTAGTGCCCCAAAGTGCGGAGCGTTGTGGTGACATCAAACATTCAGCGCCGACCACAGAATCCGGTGCGCAGATAAGTTGCGAACGGTTCCGATGTTCCGACGGGGATCCGGTCCGATCGACCGGCCGGTGTGTGTGCACTTACCATTTTGTCCAGGATCCAGCTGGCCGGGAAGATGAGCGGAATGTAGAGGATCATAAAAATCATCGACGTCCAGTCGACCCAAGTGCTGGTAATGTCGTAGTATCTGCGTCCGGGGGGCCAGCGAGGAGCATTTGCGGTCGATTACATGATTCCCGGTCGCGCCAGGTGATTCCCGATTCCCGGCAGGCCGGATTGTAATAGTGCGGAAAGAGAAACCACATTCGGCCGCGATAGGCCAATATTAACTTCAGCGAGCAGGAACCGTTCTCTCTCTCCATCACGTCGGAAGTGACACGTCGAGGACCGTGGACCGTGAAGAGGACTTTTAATTAATACCACACCCAACACCCAACCAACCACAAAACCACCACCCGGCAAAGGTCAACCGATCGGTGGGAGGAAGGGCAAACGCATTTAATGCATTCGCAGCCGAACCCTTTGCCGGAGTGTTCCGGGTTTCCCGGAAGTGAGTTTTGCGTACCCAGCCAGCCAGTGGCATGTTAATTGGATCGATTGGCATCGGCTGGAGTGGTGGCCAATCTGTGGAGGGAGGCGGAAAATTGCTTCATAAATCGAATTTCCCCAGCATCGCAGCGGATACGGGGAATGGTCCTAGTGCCGCAGTAAATCTTCCCCTTTCCGGCGCTCTTGGGCGAGTTCGCAAGGTTAACCAAGTGTAGCGCATATCGCCGATGGAGCCACTCTCCGGAAATGGTCCCAGTGATTGTTTGATGTGGTCGATAGCGCTTATGGATTGTTTTCCCTTTGGTTGGACGATGGGCGGCGTCGACGAGTTATGGATTTGACATTTGTGTGGCCCGGGCTATTGCGGAACCGGAGACCTTGAGCCGATTAATTAAATGTTCCTAATCTGATTTAGTTTGTAAGTTTACAAACAGGGTGTGCTTTATGGCAACGAAGGATGAGGGATCCTTTTGGGACCTCTAGCGCCCTGAAATTGATCTTTTAAAAGCTTCAGCAAACACCGATGTTTATCTGCAATATTCTCTTCCAAATATTTTCATAAGCTTCCCTAAGGGTAAACAAATCGAAATTGAGGTCCCATTCTGGCAACATGTGTCCACCACTGTCGGAAGCATCCTCAAGCTCAGGCTCAAGATGAATTCGGGCCCTTCCGGTTGTTGTGCAAATAGAATAAGCCCTCCGGCGTGCTTGCCGATCCTCAGGTTCCCAAGAAGCATCCAACACTCGACAGTTCCACTCAAAGCGGATCCTTGTTTTGTTAAATTTTCTTTTTCCCACCCAAAGAGGGATTTAAAATTCCTTCTCACGTTCGCGCGGCGCTTATCGTTTTCGGTGTGACCTCGCTCGCTCGTTCCGGCATTTTCGGCTCCACCGTGATGGAAGCGCGGGCTGGCTCCTATCAGATCTCTCCAGCCGGCCGGCAGACCGGGGTGCCAGACCTTGCTCACAGACCAACCTGCAGGTTTATCAGATATTGTGTGAAGATCATTTTCACGCTTTTCCGATTTTCTCGCCAATCGTTCGCCAGGTGGGCCGCCCGTTTACGGGTAACTGATGGCCCACGCGCTGACTAAAAGCCTGGACCCGAAAAGAGCAAATAATAAAAGCCAACACTAAAGCCAACGCCATCCAACTCGCAAATGGTCGCTGTCATGGTCGTTTTCGGAAAAGGTAAATCTCGATCTCGAATCTCGTAAATCCGGCTGGTCAATATTGGACGATCTAAGAGATATGATGTAGCTGGGTCGGGTGTGAAAGAATCATCTTCTGGGGTTTTTGGGGCCAGCGAAAAATCGAAACAAAAAAAGTCCTCGTTCTTCACGGTCTTCACGGTTCCACGGAAAGGATCACCTACCGCTGCACGATGTTGGCAATGATGCTGTACTGGATCCACTGGAGCGCGTTCGAGGCGGAATACATCACGAAGAGGGCCAGCACCAGCCAGCGCCGTTTGTAGACCCGGAATTCACCTGCGAATGGAAGTGGACCTTGCCTTGAAGGAATTGCTTTTCTCGCGGCCCACCGAATGATGATGCAGCCTATGATCGATCCACTCCACAAGTGGCGCGGATGCTGTTATTCTTTGATAATCTCTTGCCGTCCAACGAATTTAATTAAAAATTCTTCTCAGCAACACAAACCATAAATAAAACTATGTTTTCTGCCCACCCTCGTCGGCGAAAAAAGTCTACAAAACTCATCCACTCGGCACAAAGAATGCTCAACTTTCGAGCTCCGGCCACGTTCTTACCGGCTGGCAGGGCGGGCTTGTCGAGTGTCGCACTCGAACCGTTGGTCGCGGGCGGTTTGATCAAGTCCGATGACTTGCTGCCGGGCATGTAAGCGTCGGCCACGACCGTCACTTCCGGCACGTTGGAGTGTTTCAGATCCATGGCTAGCGGGGCGCTGGGACGACGATGATGGTTCCGTTCTTTCTGTTCCGATCCGTGCGCCGGCCGCGGGTCCTTAAATCGGATGAGACGTGGCTTTGCAACTTCTTGTGCTTCGTGCTTTTGTGTGCCGAGTCAGGAGACAGGATAGTTATCGTTCAGCGGCACGGCTCAGTTAGTAGTTTTCTCTTCAGCCCAAGAGTTATCGACCGCCGGGCGCAGCATCAGCAGCAGTAGCGATAGTTACAGCGAGCAATGGTAAAAACGTTGGTAAGGTACTGGATTTATTGTCATGTTACTTCACTCGTTCACCC
The DNA here is from genome assembly GCF_943735745.2 of Anopheles bellator. Taxonomy (NCBI): domain Eukaryota; kingdom Metazoa; phylum Arthropoda; class Insecta; order Diptera; family Culicidae; genus Anopheles; species Anopheles bellator. Next base: position 58,596,738 of record NC_071285.1, on the reverse strand, counting down.
AAGTTCTACCGGCATCTCTTCGTTCCGTTTTTCAGTCTCGGTTCGTTTCAAATTCCGTTGTCGCGTGCCGAGGACGCGAGCAGCCGTACCAGGCCCGTGTGTGTGCCAAGGTTGCTTATTAATAATGAAATAAATCGATTGATTTGTTTCGCAAGGCCCTGCGAGATGCTAATCTTCCGACCGGCCGGATTTCGCGGTGGCCGTGGTACTATTTCCGGAAAGTGCACCCTCGTTCGGAAGCAAAATGGCCAGCCAGTGAAGGGGTGAAACGTGCGATAATGGAATTTCCGTCCCCTTCGAGGGAGTGTGTGCTGTCGTACGGTTCGGCAGGACCCTCGGCTGATGGCGCAGGCTGTGAAGGAGAGAGAAGAAAATAAGCATTTATTCGCCAGTTTGCCCAACAATCCGGCCATGTTTTTCGTGGCACCGGTTGAATTTATGCGAAACAAGCGCGGCCGAAGGGTTAAGAAAATAGCGAAAGACGGCCGATAATACGTGGTAGCGGTTGGTGGAACTTAAAAGCCCTTCAGCAACGGACAACTTTGTAGCAGGGGAAATTCTGTATATTTTCACAGCATGTAAGTGGCTTGCCGAAAGGGCATAAAAAACCTTGCGACTTTACTCTTATATGTTGGCATTGGCCTGAGGCCGTTGTGATTAAAAACTCTACACTGATCTTCTTTCTATCCACCACTTTCTTGTACCCAAAAGACGGTGCATCGAGCGGAAAACGATGCCTTCGTTACCCACGCGAAAAGGCTCCACTGAAATCAGGAACACAAAGCGGCTTCGAATGCAACGGATGCTCCGCCGAAGCCACACTCTTTTATGCCACCGAGCACACAGCAGGACCGTGACTTTATGTTCCGCACTATCTGAGAAGATCCAGCACGTAAAATGACGCGGTAGTTTAAGTTACACTTACACTGTCCTTATAACTTACGAGCGCCCGGTCTTCCGGCGGCGGACGGAAGCAAAGGGCGAACCCATGTAGGGGCGGCCAAAAGTGAACACGACGTTGATAGCGACAAAGTGCCTTGGAAGAAATTTTCGGCAGTTTCCGGATCCCGTTACAGTGGGAAAACTTTACCCCTCGCCGTGCCGGTTCCGGTGACAAAATCGCGATCGCAAGCCTGACCGCCCCAGCGGTCATTACGGACGGAGCGGGTAATTTGAACAATCGTATCACGTCTCAGGGAGTTGCAATTGCTTCCACGTGACTCGCTTCCCAAGCGCCAGGCTCGCGTTTACTGGTGCGAAAGAAAAATTGGGACGTTACATCAGGAACACTCGGTTCGGTCGTCATAATTAAGGTGACCGATGTAACGCTTCCTTGACAGCAAAAATTATTGGGTAAAGTCCTCTCTCTCTCTCGGTGTCTTCTGTTACGAAGAGCTGTTGAGGCTGGTCAAGTGGCCGGCAAGAGAGGTCGTACATCTTACCAAACACTAACACGTTCTTTCTTCTGGATCTGGAGCATTTAGCTTCGCAAATCCACTGGAAACTTATGTTATCGCGTACGGCGATTCGTAAACACACTAATAAAGGCAATAAAACTTTTTCAATATCTACGCAAATAGAACCCAAAGTCCCCTTTAAAGTGGTTTCCGCCGTGATTTTTTATGACACCCCATTGCTGGAACGCTTTTCCGCCGTCGCAGGAAGTTCTTCGATTGCTTTCCGCTCAGCTAGCGATTTCTCGGGATGCTGGATGCCTTTGGCCAACGGGATAACAAAGAGAACTGTCTCAGACAGTGGCGGCGTAGTGCAGGAAAAATATGAGCATGTTCAAAACACCGGACGTTTGTTGGCACAGCAGCCTTGGATTGAAAGTTGAAAGAACACAGTTTCAAAGTCATGGCTGACTCGAATGTTAAACAGTCGGTTCGAAAGTAAAACAACGCACAACATTGTCACACCGGCACTCAACAAACCGGTCACGAACTGTCGTTCGAATCCGGTGTGTGATGTCAATGAAGGTTGTACATCAATTAAACGTTTATAAGCCTCGCAGATGGTAGATAAGGGCGCGATAAAGGCGTTCCCGACGTCTGCCAGACGTCGCTGATAAACAACGCAGCGAGAGAGCGGCCCGGTCATAAAATCCCGCCTGGGGGAAGTCTTCTCCGAACGCTTACTTTTTCGTTGGAAACAGAGACGCTTCCGTATTTTAAGGCAACAAACTAGGCAATTCCGAATGTCGTTCTTCGCCGGACTCAAGGAAATCGCCGAAAGCGTTCTCGAAAGCTCGCCTTCGGAATAAATGTAATCCGCAGTTGCCACAATGGAACGGTCCTTCTCTGGCCGGATTTCAGTTGGCTCTAACTCTTCAGCGTTATCCTCGAACACGATCTAACGGCTAGAAGCTTTTGAGTCGTTTCGACCGTGGGACCAATCTGCCGGATGAGCTGTTTGTATTCGTTGTTGGTTAAAATTTCAATAACGACACAAAGTGCCCCAGGGGCGACAGAAAGTGTTCCTTGTTAAGAGAGGTTTTTTTTTCTTCTTTCGAATGCCATAATTCTTCCAAGATGCATTCAAGCGTTTATGGCGCGCCGCGTAATGAATGAAGAACCGTCTCAAGAAATTCGCGTCGTCCGGGAGTACCGTCGGCTAAATCGGTTCTCTCGCGTTAAGGCATCGTTGGAAGCAACATGCTTTATTTTGCCTCCTAACAATCCGCTCCGCCTGACTTGGCTCATATTAGCACAGGGAATGATTTGTGTTTATGTTATTGCCAGTAGCCCACACAATCCGCCACTCGAGCCGCCTAGAGAAGCGGAAGAGAGAGAGAGAGCAGAAAGAATGCCGGTTTCCCTTGACATAGTTTTGTCGCAAGTTGAAGGACCTAACCGCACGTCGTCCCCAGATCGGCTACACACTGGCCAAACAGCCTTCTAAAAGCTACTTCCCGTTGCGTTCTACTGTCCCCATGGCGAATGCTTTTGATCTTCCCGGATGTTTGTTCATTCACTTTTCGCTACTACTTGCCCAGCCAGTTCCTGTGTCTAAAGAATCGGTTATTTCTTGTTGCTTGGAGCCATTATCGAGATTTATTTCTTCGCCGGGGACCGAAAGATTCACGGTCAATCATTTAAATAAATTGAAAGCATGCGAAGAGCACGATTTGCTGATCACTGCGGATTCATGTGGATTCTCGGTCAACCTTGATCAAGTAAACATTTTAAATTAAGACAACAAATTATTCTGTCCTACGGTTGGATTAATGATCGAGCACTCTTAATTAGGTTTCATCGGTAATGACCTCGATTATTTCCATGGTTCTCGGTTGGTTTCCCTCGTTCGCAAAGGCAAACCGCAAACGAAATGATAAATAATGGAAAAATAAAGAAATGGTGAAGACACAGCAATCAACTATGAAATCAAGTTTTGCTGTCCCTCAGGAAATAAGTAGCGCCGAGGTGAATTACGTTCCATTTTTCTTGCCGTTCTTCATAACCATTCGCTGGCCGTTCGAGATGTTCGGCAACTTTTCTCATTTCCTCGCTCGCAGCGACAACTACCTTTAGAGTCCTGGCGGAGATATTGGAAGATTTATTTACGTCGATCTTCAGCTTCTATAGTTACTGTGACGGAGAACTTTTCCTCGTCTTCGGTGAAGCTTCTCGGCGCTGGTAACGAGCCATAAATGGAGTTGTAATGCTGAAACGTTGAAAAATGTCAATGAAAGCCCTCCATTAGTAGTGCTGGCTGCATTCAGCATTACGAGCCATTCTGAAGATAGTAATTGATTTACGCTTTGTGCTAGTTTGCGTAAATTGCGCTCTTGTTGTTTTTACAGTCCTTTGAAGTGAAAGTTACATTTTTCATTCCCATTCGAAAACCGGGGAATTCCCATTGGGAAACGGGGAAAATGCTGCTATTCGATTACAGAGCCATTTACTCGGTAATTATTGTGCCTTAATAGAGTTTCGGGCGCGCTTGTTGCGTTCGGCCATCGCAAACGTTTCATCGAACGACAAAGGGAGTGTAATCCATTAAATCCCGATGTGAACGCAATTCTTTTGAACAAAAATCGTTGGAAAAGGATCCATTCGGATTGGAGCTGCGTATACGCCGTGTAAGCTGCATGAACATGCAATACAAACAGGACGATAACAATCTTTCGTCAATCCAGGATGATTATCACTTATTTTTAAAATAATAATCTGCCTAAAGGCTTATTTTTGGGCACCCCAAAGATGCTGCCCGGGTTAGCAAAACCCAAGCTTCATAATAGGAAAATATGGCGTAATCCTCTTTCGGTTGAGAAGCGGTGCGATATTTAAAAATGTAAATGAAATTCAAATGTTAATAGGAAAATTTAATTGGAACCGAGCGCCCAAATTGTGGGTTGGATAATCTCCAACTTTGGGCAACCGGCGCCTCATTTCGAAGCGCCTAATCCACCCGTGGCCCCGCGCTTAGTTGTTGACCCCCGGCAGTGATGGTTTTGAACGTTTTCGGATTGTGTGTAAAATTCGTTATTAAATTACTAACTTCACCAAACAAACGGTAAGCTTAATTTGACGTGCTTCAAGTTTATTTGACCACTCGATCTAAAAAGCAAGTGTCCTCTCGAGCGGCCCATCGTGGAGAATGTTCGTGACCGACGCTTGAAGGGCCACCTTCCACTTGAGGAGTGACAATTTAACACAGGACGGGCGCTCGAAATTGATGGCCCAGGATGAAACTGTCATAAAAAGATCCCCCCCGCCACCACCGGGGCAGCTCCTGTGAAGCACCCACAGCGGACAGCGGAAATGGAACAAAAATTAATACCCGTCCATCGCGGCGTGGACAGGCTTCAAGGCGTCGACAAGCGACCATCAACGACGGCTTGCCCGGGGCTTTGTTTTCCGTTCCGTGCTCCGAAACGAATATTTGTTGCCGTCTTTCTACACAAATCATGCCTTCCGCGGGAAATGGAAATGATTTTTCTCCCCACCTGCGCGACCTGCTCCCGGGTTGGTTCCGTTTCCATAAGGACAACCTGTCCATTGAAGGACACCGCCATCCGGTGAGCAATATCGGACTAAGGCAACCCCCTGGAGTGGTGACGTAAAGAAAGCTAATAAAATACGCCAAATTGTGTGTTGTCAGCCAATTCGAACAACGAATGAAATACGTCAAAACGGAACTACTAAGCGTCAGATCGGGCGGCAGAAGTAGGGCAGTGATCAAACATTATTTCCTGCCCGAGCACGGTACTTGTCGGTAATAGCTGTTGACCCAACTCACGCAGTGACCCGCACGCCATCCTCTCGAATTGGTGTCTCTTTCGTCCTGCAAATTGGCAATTGGCCTCCACAGGGCCATTGCTTACCTTGAGATGAAAAACGATCATTTATCGAGTGAGTAATTATTGCGCCATTGCTTCCGACAGGGAAAGCTGCGGGACTACGGAAACGATAGAGCACGGCCAGCCACCAGGGCTCGGGTAGTAAAGCGTGGCAGTAAACTTTTCCAACGGCCCCAGAAGTCGAGCCATGCGAAGTGATAAATGTGCAAACATTTCGTAATCGTAAATTCATTTCAGGTGATAAAAATACTTTTACACCATTATTTATGGGCTGAGCCAAGCCGAAGCCGCACAACCAACTGTGGCCCGTGGCTGCCGGAACTCATTTGTGGGGAAGGACGAATTCAAGGACACTGTCAAGAGCATCTTCCGGCACTCCGGGAGCCTCCGTACGGTGGAAGCCACGAAACTGTCTCAATTACAGCCCAGTCCTCCGGCTGGTCCCTTTCATTCAAGGTGAGACTCTGCGGCCGAGACGCTGGCCTCCCGGTGGCGATCAGGCGTGGGATAGGGGTGCCCCATAAACTAGTCTGATTATGGTACGGCGATTATCTCTCTCGGCTACGTAATCCAGCGAATTGAATTCAATTGGTGCCGCTCCATTTGTTTGCCACCCTCGGTGGTCTTGGTCTATGGCTCTATCGCATGAGGGTGCGATTGTGGCCAGCGCCAGTAGGAAACCAGAACGTATCATAGCTAACCCTCTTTTTGCACTGCTTGATTTTATGCTCTAAAACTGGCTATTATCGAACAATCCGTTGACCGGATCGTCTCATTTTCTTCCACCTTTAAAAACTTATTCAAGGGAAGGTATTCTGTTCTGCCTTCCCTTGTACCAGCATCAACAACCGACTTCCGAGTGCATGTCATTAAACGGATTGTATCGAATCAGACCAAAACCGCTGGGGCTCTGGCTATCTGGCTCATGTTACCGCCTGTCGCATCATAATGATGTCAAACTGCTTGCACCAGCAGTGCACCGTTCGCGTGTGCATCGATGATTGACGCTGATGAGCAGCTGATGGCACACGGCAACAAAATTGCATCCCATCAGCGTCTATCGAGCGATCGATCGCGGTGATTACGGCGACGGGATTCTAGTAGTTTGCACGCCACCACAGTGGCCCAGTGGCAGCCAGAAATGGCTGCAGGAAAAAGAAAATATACGACAGCTTCGTCTCTAACGCTGAGACTGTGCATTATAATGCTACCGCCGCTGAACACGTCTCTTCACTTTGTTTCGTTCACCGAAGATAACGAAACAAATCAGGCACGTGTCAACCGTGGCACGGTTCTGCTCTCTGAAGGATTTATTTTTAAACGTGAAAATCGATTACCGACACTGGATTTTGGTCACAGAAAACGCGCGAGACAAGAAGAATCGGCATCGAGTGAAAGAATCAGCATCCATCCAGAGGTTTGTACCCGAAGTACGATCGATGGCGACAAAAATCGAATCGAATCCTCGCATTCTCGTGATTCGATCTTGGAAATGCCGCTCGTTTGACGCTATGCAGGAGCATCGGTTCACCGAGTGATTAAAAATAGAAACGAAACGGCATCGGATCCCGAAAAATGGGACAAAGCCTTCTGGTGATTTATTCATTAAATTCCACGCCCGTTTCCGGGTGCAGCCCAAATACGAATTTTCAGCTTTTCAGCTGGGAATGGCAATGTTTTAGTATTTTGTTTGCCAAATAGCGTACAATGTTTGGTCAACAAATTAACACCCGTAGCGGTAAACTAGCGTAGAGCCAAAAAAAGGTAAACATTTTTACTTCGTTTGTTCACTTGAAAAAAATATATCACCGACACGGGTTACAGTTCCTTTTGTATGCGTGTAACGTGTGCTCATATTCGTAACCAGCAAAACAAAGGCCCCTTCGCAGGGTCTCATCGTAGGGTGAACCCGTACACCTAGGTTGCTCAAAAATCACCGACATACGATCGTGGCATCAGATTACCGCTTCTGCCTATTACTACAATCTACAACCTCCACTGTACGTTGGGACACGTTGCGACTTACTTCAACTGGTCGTGGAGTTCCCAAACATTTTAAATGCGCGATCGTACAGCGTGACTCAACGGGGACAGCACCATACACTCTCGCGGAGTGGCGCTCGGAGTTTGAAAACAAGCACTTCGCAGTGCGATCGACACACTCGCACACCGAGGGCTCACATCCGAGGGCTAATCAGTATTGGCGGCAAGGCCAAAGAGACGATGTTGGCGTCGACAGCACAGCTGACTGGGAATTGCGGAATCATTCGATTTCGATACTGCCGCTTATCAGTAACTACCGACTAGCTAGATAGCTAGATTAATTCCGGCTGGCACGGCAATCACGCGATCCCTTCCTCCCTCAGGGGTGGTACTTCGTTCAACAACTTCAACGCACTTTCGATTGATAATAATATTATCGCCGCACTTTCGAGCGCGAGCGTTGGCCTTTCAACGGGGTTTCCAAGGCAATGGAACACTTGCGTCACTGGTCACGGTCGGGCATTTGTGGAAGAACTCCGCGTTTGAAGATCAGTGATCGTCAGTGATCGGTGCAACACTAAAACCAGCGCACTCCTTACTGAAAAATGAAACACAAATTAGGCTGCAATCTAAGAGTATCACTTTCGACACATCACACAAAACAAATTCACTCTTCAAAGGATGCCCCACTACCAATACAAGGTCCTCGTTCCACTTGCAGCTTGCCGTTCGCAAACGGTGTCAACCCCGTCCGACAGCTGGCCAGAGCAGCGCAGTGTGTTGATAGTAACGAACGCACGTGTTCGTCCGTTAACCGCTTCGAGGCAAGTGCCGTACACGACGCAAACCCGGAGCTTCCGAGCCTTCGGTGATCCGGTTGGTGACCCTCGCGAGGGGAATTCCTACCAACTGCTAGTACGGTGCTGCTGCAATGAAGTGCTCGGCTGCTGAACCGCGCCGGTCGGAGGCCCACAGTAGAATGGTGATATGCAACCCCATGCTTCGTTCTTATCACACGAAAATGCGCGATTTGTTCTAAAACGGTGCTCTCGCCATATTCGCGAAGTACCATGCTCACTCTCAACTCACTTCGGGTTGTCCATTCACAACCGGCTATCCAGTGGCCTCGGTGGGATATGCGTGGATCCATCGACTGGATTCAGAGGGGAGACCCATTTCGAGGCAAAAGATAAATCCTTTCGACAACAGAGATTACGTTGTTGAATAAATCCAACTCTGACAGATAAAACACGTTTTCACCCTTAGGCTGGGGACTTTTTAGCCCATGTGTTAGCTCCTAACCGGAAAGCTCTCCTCACAAGCCCAACAGCATCTCACTACGGTGTTCTCACGCGATGAGCACGAATGTTTATTGTTTATTTCCGGCCCTTTTCTTTATAAAACGCCTAAAAGTAGGCAATACTTTACATTCTTTTCAAACTCAACACATTTGTTTCGAACGGAGCGCACAGGAATCAACAAAGGAAACAGGAAACGAAAATACGGTCAACAAAATTCACTGAACACACGTAATAACGAGGGACGAGTCTGTCAGTGGTTCTCTCACGGTAAACCCGCGGGCTTCGGATTGGTCCTTGCGCAGTACACGCCAGCCTCCGGAGCTACCGTAAGACAAACTGTGTTGAATCGCGTTCGGCTCGGGCGACGGACGGACGGGCGGGCTGGTACGGGTTGCTCACGCCGTTTGCCCATCACGTGCTCTTTCGTGCCCAGGACCTCTCACACCGTACGGGCTACGATGCTGCGAGCGCTCTGGAACTCTGGACCGAAAGGGATTAAATCGCAACAGGGTTCGGGACCGAGGTTACCATGGTTGTACGGTTTTAATCGACTTTTTCTCCCCGCCTCCCCCCGGGGGCCGGAACTGGCTGTGCTAAAAATAAATGAATAAAGCCGTGCCGCCGGTGCGACTCGATCCTGTTCGCCTGGCTCCAGACGGAGCGAAGTTGGTAAAAATTTTCCCACACAAATCGAACAGCATGACGCCACGGCGGAATCACAACGGGAGAGAGGCCAGTGTGGGTATTTGTTGTTGTAAAGGGATGCTTGCTTTCACTGAATTGATTATATGCTCAAGGGCACGGTGTCCTGCTGGGTCTTTGAGGACGATGCTGCTGACGTCACGAATCCGTCGATGGTTTACGCTGTCGTTGTTGTTGGTTGTTCTTTTTATGCAAATACAGCACAATTATGTTGATAGGCAAATATTGGAAACAAACTACATGCAAATATTTATACAACCTTCTGAAGCATCGAATCCAGCATCGGAACAGATGAGAAATGTAACACTGGGGGGGCTTCTGTGTGTCCCCAGAGATATATGGATGTCATAAATCTCACCAACGCCAGTTACACAGTACAAGTCGGATAAGGAAGTAGCATCACAAAATGGAAATGACTTTCCCCAAGAAACACTAGAGCCGCAGCGGCCTCAAAGGAAATTCAATCGGAAGTGCGCACTTCTGTCTCGCGAGTTGCCCTTTCACGAGGGTCGGCACATTTTTCCAGTGCCACGAAAAGCTTCAAGCAGAAGTTCCACTTCTGGGGCCACTTCGTTGGTTGGTGCCCCGCACCACCGGAACTAGTGCGGACAACACGACGGTAGCCGGGTTGTCTGTCGGTGATGAGTTGTGGTCCGCTTCTACGCTTCTCAGGCTGAGGTCGCGCCAAGGATCGAGTGGTGCTTTACTGCAAGTAACGCAGATGAAAGCTTCTTTATTTTTAGCCTGCCGCACGGAACAAGAGCATCCTTCAGCCGATCTTGACCGGAAATTTCCCGATGTCTTTGGCAGCGCCAACATTGCACGGGATGTTGTTTACCTTGCGCGCTGTTTTGTGCGAAGAAGTCTTTTTTTCCAATCTGTTATATCTAACGGGGCATGTCTTGGGGAATAACAATGTCGCGTCGTGTTGAGGGTTGTGGCTATTTTCTCTCCCCCTTAACATCGGTACCAGGAGTGCAGCAGATTGCGAGAGGCGGCCCTTCACACACCACCGTCCTTTTGACGCTTCCGTCTCGGAAGCACGTGACTTTCGGCATCGCTCACTCGTTCGTGAAGACGAGCGTGAAAGTGAGAAGCGTGCGAGTGAGAGAGCGAAAGGGGGAAACGCGGAGAGACAGAGAGGTGAGCTTCCGAGCCGATCACCATAGCAACGCCGGTGGAAACGGCGTCCAGTGGTCGGAGCGCTCTCGTCAAGTATCTCGACAAGCGTCGTTGGCGCGCAAAAAGCATGACAAACGGCCACGCTCGGTATCTGGCGGTGGCACGTGCGAATGATGCGGAATGTTTGAGTTACCGTTTTGCTTCTTCGGTTTGAAGTGAACATATTCTACCGCCGGCAGAATGGAAGTAACACAAAGTTGCCCGTAAAATTACTGACACGCAGTACGCAGGACACTCGAACTCCGTGTGACTTTTGGGAGATTACTGGGCGAATGGCATCACCCGGGCCGCCGGGGGGGTTCCACGAAAAACTCGTCGCGGTCTGGTGGCTGCTTATTTTTCCGCTTTGCGTAACCCCAAACACATGGCGGGGCCCGCGAAAGAAAGTAGCGACAGACGAAACGGTTCAGTTTGGTTGCAGATGAGGGCGGCCGTAAGATAAAGGCGCAAAAGACCGCCCCACAGCACGCCACCAATTAGCTCACCGTTTGCGGGTCCCTGGGCCGGTGCGATAACGCCTTGCCGTGGTCAACATAACCACCAACCGGTGCTGCCGACACCTTCATCGACACCGCGCATCATTGGGCCGCTTGGCGGGTCTCCTAGAGGGCTTCAATTGAAAGCGACTAGCCCCCGCACAGTCCCTTAACGAACCCCTTCCCCGGTTAATCCGGATCCGCCCGGTGGAGATTCAGCCTTTCGAAAACAGGAAACGGCGCACTAGAACCGCAGTGGGAGTTTCGCGAAACAAACGCCCAAACGGGCGTCTTATCTCATCGTCTTATCAGCATCGCTGCCCAGCGTGTGCGCAAGCCGAGCACCTTCGTCCGGAGCCACCGAGCAAATTGGCGGTTCAATTTGCGTCTCGACAGCGCGGCATTGTGGCGGCGGCCGTGGAGGGCAATTTATTTTCTCACGTTGATGCCGGCCAGTGCATTAAGATCGCCCCGAGATCGCCCCACGCCCCGAGCCGCCCAAATCGCTTGGGCAGCCTTCAACGCACCGCCCGATGGGAGGTCAACCCCGTCGCGGGGCTCATCGTTACCCCCCCGGCGAGGGTCCCTTTTTATTTTCCACCCTTCGGCTTTCAGTGTGCCGTTGTAAAGTTAATAGTTTACGATCGCTTTTCGCTGCGCTTCATTTTCAACTGCTTCTCCAATCCGGACCGGAATATCTAATTGTGTGACCGTGCGTTGTGAGAATGTCGCGTCGGGGCGAAGAAAAATGGCTGCCAAAATTAAGCTCCAGACTTTTAATTATGCGTTGATTGAGCAAGCAGAAGCACCCGAGTTTGTTTTCGGTGGAGAACTGAAATTTAGCACGGAAGCTCGCGGGATCGGGTTCGCGAGTGGATAAATTAAAGTGGTGATTAATGAGGTTAACTAAGCAACACTATTTGGGGGGAATTGGAAAAGCCCCCAGCCAGCCGGCTAATTGCTGGCTTATCTGTTATTCTGCCACGATATCGACCCCCTTTCCAAGTACCGGCGTCGGAAAGGGTCGGGACGGGATTTTCACGTGAGAGCACTCTTAACTGTAGCGAGGCCCTCCCCGATATCTCGGAGCGGTGATCGCAGCCCCACAAACACTGGTGAAGATTCTAGGTCCAGACGGCCGCCATGTAACGGTGTGCCACATGTAGACACGAACGCGCAACATGTTTCGCCGTGGCCATGATCATGTGAAAACAACCCCGGCCCATTGTGACCGAGCACACCGCCGAGGGAAGCTGCAACAGCCGGAGCGTAGCCGGAGAATGTAAGACCTTTAGTCAGCTAATTACGCGCGTGTGTACAAGTGGCCGCCGGCGGAAGATTGTACATCGGTTTCTTTCCGCCATTCTATCGGCCACAGTTTTGTTCGCATTACAATCACGGCCGAGCTGCCGTTGCTGTTGCCATAGTTAGAGGTTGTTGTTGTTATCTCGAGAGAAAAAACGGGCAGCTGTTTTTGGCTGGTGGCGGAATTATCTTGTCGCGTAACACAACCACAACCATCCGTAACTATCGGCCGCACACCTGAGAGAGTGAAGCTTTCGCTGGCGGCCGAAGAGCTTTTTGTTTCAATTTTTTGCCTTCCCGAGAGAGAGGTCAGAAGCCGTTTGGCAGTCGGACGGAGTTGACGCGTGAACGTTGCGTGAATGCGCGTAGTGATACGGCCGGGCACGGAACTTGGACCGATGGTGAGTCTCGTACGGGCCCTGCAACCCGAGCGTGAAAGTGTGAAAAAATGGTTAACCAAACAAACCACCTCTCGGAACGATGGTGAAACAATCGCAAAAGCCCGCGAAGCCTGCGAAGTGAGCGATCAGTCACCTAACAGGGACGTGCTTCGATTCGATCATCGCTTCGGTGTGTGACGTAAGGTGTAACGTAGTTGGGATATAGTGTAATAAATTGGTCCACGTCCAGTCCTCGGCAAGTTTAGTGTCGTGTCACGAACGATGATCTCACGAAGCGGACGATCGATCAATTAGCGGCAGAACCAAACCCCTAGCCCGATCGATCTAATTTAGTGGCGACCCCGTGCTGTGGCATGCGAAAATTTGGAATGCGCCAGAAAAGGACAACCCTCGTGTGATGGGTCGACCGCAAGATAAAACGGACAGACAGCGGTGGACAGCTGTCATCGATAAGAACCGGGAACCTTCCGAGCCTGGTACCGAGTGGTATGCCCTCGGGACCACATCTGATAGGACATCTGCTGTCGGCGCGTCGCGGAAGATCGGTGATTTGTTTGTTTACTTCCAGTGGGACCTCATACGAGTGGAGTGCTTTCTCCTGCCGGAACAGAAACGCACGATGGTGCAACGGTGATACCGTCGCTTCCCGTGGATCGCTTAGAGTGTTGAGACCGGGCAAAACGGGTTTTTGCTGGAAAATGTTACCGTTCCGATCGCGGCACGAGAGATCCGGCTAACCTCAATCCGCGCCGCAAGGTTACGACCCTGCCGGCCGGCCGGCTGCTGATTGGTACGTAGAGAAAACATCCCGCAGCTGCTTGCCACACCGCCCGGCGCAGCGGGCTGCTGGGCGTGGAAAATCCGTTGGAAAAGGCCACCAGCACCGCGCGTGTGCCTCTCTCTCCTTGGGCGCAATTTGTCCGCCTGACAGTCACTCGACTGCGGCACTAAGATCAGCGGCGCGGCTCATTATTGCATTACGGTGCAGGAGCCCCCGTTCTGTGCCTTGGTGGGGTTTCTTTTTTATGCCACCGCGGCATCTGCCTCGTTTGGGGTCGTTTAGTGGGCGCCGGCGCACCGCCGTCGTGTGCCATCGCTTTGCAAAATCAGATCATTTAAGTGGCCGGCCTTTTTTGTTGCTGCTGTGTTTCTTTCATTTATCTGCGGCCGGCAACGTTTTTCAGTTAGCAGCTGATTTTTTTTTCTTTCTCAAGCTTCATGCTCATGACGAAAACGTGAGAAAATTGTTAATCGTTCGGATGGCCCCTTCTTACCCGAGCGGGTGGACGGGCGGGCGTCCCTGAAAGTGCAATCGGAAAGTGGCCGTGCGCAATAGAACGGGTGGGTGAAGAAAACAAAACGAATGGCCCGGCCCCGGTGTGGCCTGGCCATCGCTAATTCTGTCCACGCCAGGTGGGGGACGCTGGTGGTGGTGGTGGTCATTGGAATCTCGAATCCTCGCCACGGGGGCCCAGCATTGGTACCTGTGCCGCTGAAGTGAACGCATCGAGGTTGGGCTAGAAATCCGGGACACGGTGAGTCTGGCCGGGGACAATCGTTTATTACGCGCGCGAGGAATGTTGGAAATTCGGTGACAGATGGCGGTGGCGGTGGCCAGCACCGAACGCCGAAACGGTGCCACAGTGCAGTGGGGAAAGAGAACAATTGTGTGCCCGAAAGTGGCGTGCCATTTATGACATGTGTGTTACATGGGCGGATTGGTGATGGCGGTTCGCGTGTATGTGTATGTGTATAAGGAAAAGTAAACGATCACGACGTGACAACAAGAAGATAATGAGCACGAGAGATACTTCGGACGCAACTGCTTGTACCTCGGGCACATTCGTGTCTGTTCTTTTGAAACGTTTCCACCTGTGACACCGACGTTAGAAATTTAATTAGGGAGACAATATGCGGCATTGAGCGCTTTCAAGATAAACGAGGGCATTGGATTGTGCAATTACGATTTATTTCACTCGATCTTATCTGCAACAGCGAGTTGATAACCGGTTTGATAATAAAAGTGATTGTATGGATTATGCAAACAGCACAACGATCAAGGTAATATTATCCTTGATAATTTCTACTGTTCTAATGCTCTAGATCTGCAACGCGTCGCCCAGTGACAGTGTTTTCAGTGGGCCAACGAGTGATGGGAAAAAGTGTTACCCTGCTGCAGCTCAAACAAGCAAAATGATAATCGAACTGTCCGCGTTCAGTGATAAACTGCGCCAGTATAGGCTCATCCTGCAGAAGCTAACGTCCGACCAGCAGAACTACCAGCGGCGCCGGGAACGACTAAGGTAAGCAAACCTCCTTGCCGGTGCTTTTAACGGCAAATTTAAATAAGAAAACACGTGGATCGAACGGGCTGGGTCCGATCACTTAACGCCTGCCGATATGCAACCCGCAATGCGGCGCTATGTCGACAAAAACGGAAACCGCGCGCGCTTTATCGACCCGGAGCGCGTGACCGGAAGCGATTTTTGGAGAGGAAGATTTATGACCTCGCCGGGCCAATAGGATGACTTCCGTCTGCGGTCCGTTATCGTTTCGCCAGTGGATTCGCCACTACTCAACCGGTTAATGCGAAAACGCTTATTGCGGGGTCTGCCGTTTGCAGTCTTTCGACGGTGAATGGAAATTTCAAGCTTCACTGGAGCCATAGTGTCTTTTAATGATACAGTCGAGGGGCCGGGAACATTATCGGGTTCTTTCCAAGCAAACGCAAATATCTCCATTGGTTTAAAGTTTGTTATGCCTCCATTTTTATGGCAGTGAAGCAATAAAAAGCCTACGTGCCGTTAATGATTGTATGCCAAGAGTCGGCAATTTTACGTTTAATCGTTTACCTTTCTCACCATAAGTACGAGCTATTGGGCCAGCATAGACGCACCTAATTTTCGTTTTTATTGATTTACAATTTCTTTTTTCCCCGTGACGTGTGAGAAGCTTGATTGCATTACGACACTTTTGATTGATTAATTCAAAGCATCACGCCAAGAGTTTGGCACAAGTGTTATGTTGTGAACGGGTTCGCAAATTACGTTATTCGCGGGTCAATTTTCGGTGCCCACTACCCTTTCGCTTTACGGACCTCTAATCCTTCTCGCCGCACACGCACCTTTCGCTGTCGAGCCCGCGTGATACTTTCGCTCATTTCCAATCCCAATTAAAAGCGAAATTGGTCCACCGGCCGCCTCGGCCTTTAAAAGCACCGAAAACCTTACGGACCCTAAAAGCCCCGGTCCCGGGAAGCAATGGACAGTTTTGGCCATTTATGCCAAGGCCCCAGGCCGCCTCACGGCGGAGGATTCCGAAGGGGAAGCCGGCAAATGAAACGGAGCAATCGAACATGACCAAAAAATTATGACAGATCGCATGTCGCGCGAGAGGCGTTGGTCGTGATTTCGGCTAACGTCAACCCGGGGCACCCGGGGTTCGGGCTTTCTGGTTTTCGTTTCGTTCCATCGGACGGGTTTGGGTTGGCTCTCGTTTCTCGGTGGCAGTAAAAGCTACTTTCAACGTTGGAACGTTGCCGCTTGAAAGGTTCGACCAATCGCCAAGACCAAGATGATCACGCTTGAGAGGTACCGAGCCCCCATAGGGTCGTTGTCGCGACGGAAGCCCCCAACATTTGTCATTCGATGCTGGTGCCGTGCGGTTCGGTCCCGGCCCTGAGAAACTCTAGACGGACGGTTTCGTTACAGCGAATCCAACCGGCCGGTGCATGTGCAGCTTCGTGAGTGCGAAAAGTGCTCCCAAAAACCTTCGATCGGCTGGTGCTCGGTGCATGTGGTGTGCTAATTTGTTTGCGGAACCCCTTTTGTAACGCGGTCCCTTCAGGTGTTAAGCTGTCTAGGCCAGCCACGAACACGAGCACGCAATCCTAAAGTGGTGTGTATGGGTCTGGCGTATTTTCTCAGAAACAGGGGTGATAATTTGGAATCGCGCCCCGCGAGAGAGAGATAAGCGCAGCCCACACCGAGGACATCAGGTGCATTACGGTGCGCGGTGGAAACGGGCCACGGAGCGTGTGTAGTCCTCCTTAGCCACTCGACTCGGCGGATGGTCGTAGGCCGTGCCCCGCAGACGAGGAGTTTTACATTCATTTTCGGTTACTGAAAGTGCCCAGAAATCCGGTCGAAAGTTCATCGTTTACGTAGTGGTTCGTGTCCGTGCATTCAATTGGTTGCGGCCATTTAAATAATGTCCAAATTGTGGTGAAATACGAAAACGAACGAATGTAGTGCTCGCTATCGAAGCGAAGATCATGTGATCGCGTCGCGCCGTTGACGCAGTGAGAACTAATGCCAATTCCAACAAAAGATAGCAACCAACCGGATGATGGGACAGATGGCCCGTCCCCGCTGAGGCGTTGGAAACCGTCAAAAGTGGTTCAGCAAACGTCACGTGTGGTGTCGGTTCGTGTTATCAGTCTAATTGGCCCAATAAGACCGCTCTCTTGTAGATAGCGGACGTTAGTTTGTTGTTTACATTGCGAGACACTCCCGAGGGACAATTTTATTCACTAAACCATGGAGACAAACTAGCTGGTCTGACTTTGGGAGGGTTCCAGTTAAGGTCACCGAATGATTAGACAAAGATTACGATTAGATCTAGTCGAGTTGGATTTTTCCCAACGATAAACCCCTCATGTCAGCTTGTGGAAAGGCACGTCCGCCACGTCGCGATAGAAGCGATAAAAATATAAACAAATAAAGCAATATCCTGTCCCCACCTCGATCTGTTATCAACCCCGTTCAAGCGTCTAATCGAGCGACGATGAACGGTGATTTTATCGTACCTTCACTCTTTATCAACGAAATCGGTGCCCGGGGCGGAATTCCTCCCGAATGACCGCATTTTGATGGCGTAATCGGCTAGACATTCCCCCCAAAAAAAACGCTATGGCATTGTTACATCGGAACGAGGCGCGATCGAAATTAAAAGCTTTTCACACGAACCCCTCGACCACCTGGGTCGATATCTGATTTTGGCGTGAATGCTGTTTAATTAAAACTATGTTTCAGCCCCGGGAAAGGGTGAGAATTTAATAATCGTTGGCCCACCGACCGACGGCCAGCACATTGTGTGCATTTGGTCCGCCCGGTGGCCTAATATCGTCGTTAAAAGTGACCTGTCGTCGTGCGATGAAGCGATTCTCACATTCTTCGGTTCAAAAAGTGCAAGTCGTTCACGAGTGATTACCCGCAACATCCCGTGGCCGTATCGTGGCCTTTTCTTTAACAGCAACACGACAGATCGGTTCGGGTGAACAGTGAAGCATAAGTACGAAACATTCGACAAAAGGAAACAATCAAGCGATCGGGATGGCGCACCAGCAATGACACAACGGCCGTGTGTTCGGCGTGTCATGAGAAACACTTAAATTCCTCCCATCGATTTGGCGGGAGGAAGCCGGTTCCCGTTTCGCCGTCTACGCCATGCTCCCAGCCGACATGATGCTCACCGGACCGGGGCTTCAGGGGTCGTCCATGAAGCTGACACCGGGCATCGGTGTGACGCTGCTGATCGGCATCGCGGGAAGCATTTTCCTCGCCACCCAAACTCACCGACTGTTGCGCAGGTAATAAAGGTCCCGCCCGGTCGGGTCAGCGTAAAGTGCAACAGTTATTAATGGGATGCAGTCGCGCCCGAAACTTAGCCGATCGACCGATTGTTTCGGTGACCATTGTTGTTGCTGCTGCTGGCCCGGCATTGTGCGATCGGGTTCGTGAAATTATGCAGTGATGTAACGAGAACCGGTGGCACCGTGAGCCATGAGGTCACTCTTACGACCAGGATCATCGTCTGCGTGAAATGAGTAAAAGCAAATCAAACTAACTTTGCTTGTTGTTGTTTAGAATACTCTTCCGTCGATCAGCAAACAACTTTTTCTTTTGGCTGTCCGATCTCTGACCATCCCAAAACAATCATGACCTTCGTCAACTTCGGTGGCAAAAAAGCGGCTTCCCAAAAACGCTAAGTGTTTTATTGTTTGCTCGCCACCCAAAGAGAGGGTTTTTGTTTCATCTGTGGACCACTCGTGTGGTGTCTCTCGGAGCAGACAGAAGCCGTCCCGGTGGGTAAACAATGTTCCGACGGCAAAACGGAAGCGAAACAAATGGTCAAATGTGTGATACAATTGGTCACGTTGTGGTGTATCTGTGTGCGAGAGAGAGCGAGAGTTTATGGACTCGAGAGTGACACCCCCGAGCTGTGTGTGCGTGTTTTCGTCACACATGAAATGAGCCGTCCGTTGGCCGTCGCTGGATTGACCCCCACCGGTGTATGGTTCCGGGCCACGCCAGGTGTACCGCCGTTTCGTGTTTCAGTTCCCCCAATAAATGATGGCGTTCCCAGTTGAGTGTCAGGACCAAAAGAGATGAAAATATAGAGAGAAAGTAATGGAAGAATGCATCGAAGGATAGCTTTTCCTTACATGCGCTTTTTCGGGTCAGAAAGACTCCTCCACAGTGCGGGTGCACCGCAGTACAACGTGCCGTGTTGCTCTCCTCTTTCGCGCACATTCTGTTCCGGTAACCGATCACACACCGCCGGAGCTCCCCCCGCGCCGGAACGGAAGTCACGGCCGACAACCGTTCGCACGGCGATCGTGGTTACCATGTGGCCGCTTCGCTCTCTGCCCGTGCGCGGCTGTGTGTGGTTGTGTGGCCTATGTTTTCAAAACGAAACATCGAACATTTTCCGGACAGGTGGGTTCTAGACTGGAAAGGAACACGACGCAGGCAGCACGATCGGCATGCGTGCCGATGATGCGGCGGCCTAGAAAGGGAGGGCCGACGGTCTCCGAAAGCAAAAGCAATGTGGAGAGAGCGAGAAAAGGCCAACGGAAAAGTCGGAAGAGAAAAAGAACAACCGGAGCCAAACGAACCAATTACCCGGGGCCGTGTATTTGGGATGACCAGCACGTCGTCGTCCGAGGGGTTCGTCGCTTTTACCACCGGGCTGCCCCATTCAGTCACCGGTTGATGGCCGTTCTGCAACCTTCACCAAAGATCGCACGATCGCTCTCGGTGCTCGGTTGTTTGGTGGTGAAAATTTGATCCGTTTTTGTGTTTTGATGATTCATTTTCACCTTCAAGTGGCCTTTGGTTAGACCACAGAATGAGTTGAGGTTAGGTGCGCCGAGAGAGTGAAAATTTGAAAAACGATCCCGCGAGTGCCCGCGGATGGCCATGTTGTGATGTGCTCGAAAGGTGTTCTAAATTTGGTGCTATTGGTGTAAGAAGTTTGTTACAAACGTGGCGTGCCGTAGTTTTGGTGTAGTAGTTGTAGAACAGTGAAAACGTAGCTTTGTTTTGTTGCTTGTGTAGTGACCCCCGAGCTGACCCCCCCCACAACACTTGCCCAGAGGCCTAGGTAGCAGCTGTTTAGCATTGCCTTCACATTGACTGTTTCTCGCACTTCTTTCTCCCCACCGCTGTCAGAGGCCAAGGTGGCCAACTCTTGTGCGTGGCACTACGGCGTCAACACGGTCGAGCCGCTGTGGCTGACTAATTATCGGGCCGAATTTGCATTTCAACCGAAACGCGTAACGGTTTCGCGAGGTGCGAGAGGTTCAATGGCTTCACCGCTGCCCGGGGTTCCGGAAACAGGCTTTTACCCATTTAGATTGTCCACTTGATTGACCACCGCGCATTCGGTGGGGCGTATTCACCATTCCGCTTATGTATTTTGCCTATAAATGGATGTATACCTGAAATGGTGACCGGAACTGCTGGGGGTCCTTACTGGCGGATGGTGGCGAAGTTTGAGTTCCTAAAACGCACAAACCGATTACGATTTTCTTTCGACTGTTTTACCCTTTTATTCTCGGCATTAGAAGCACTGCCAATTGGCCAGGGAAACCGGGGGCACGTACATCCGATCCGTTCCGATGGGCTGCGATGAGGCTAGGCGATCGAGTTGCAGAAACACACTCACGAGGGAATGAGTAATATTCATTTTTATTCAAGTCGATAAATCGTCTCCACCGTCAGCCGAGCCGAGAAGACGCATATTAATTGTCTGCTTAACCGTTTCCGCTCCTACCGAATGGGGACAACTAGGCTGGGGGGGGCCATGTTCTAGCACCGAGCGCGCCTATCACTGTTGCGGGTTCTTTTTATGGAAAATTAAAGCCGTGTACCACTTGCAAATGGGCGATTTATCCAAATGGACCGACGGCCAGCAATCGATTTTGCAAACACAAGAAACTGACATTTTCGCGCGGCCGTTTGTGCAAGGCTCGAACCAACCTCACGCCGCTGCCATAGCAACGCTGCGGTGACAACGCGCGATTACTGGGATTCGGCACGGCACGTCAATGAAATGGATTCGATTTCCCAACTCATCGCCTGAGTAGGGAACAAAAAACCAAATCACGATGTTCAGTGCGTGACGTCAATTAAGGTGCTTTATTCTACATTTTTACAGTCTGCCCGACTCCTAACTCGTGGCTATTGTGCGAGACATAGACTTTAAAGCCGAAGTGTATTTGCATTGCAGCCGCATGCCCTGTCGCCGGCGCTCAAATTGATAGCAAACGATGCTGGCCGGCCCACGGGATCCGGATTAATGGGCCATTGTGCCTCGGTTGAATGCTGGTGCTATAGCTGGTGCTGTTTGCATAGTTATGTTTATCGTGCACTTATGCAACGGATTGACTGATTGACGCCTGATTGCTCCCTGCATTTAATAATGCATTAGCCACAGTTTTATCGATTACGGGGCCGACTTTGTTGATCACTAACGCGCAAACCTTCCCTGAAAAACGCTTACTAACGAAGCACCGTTACAAAATACTTGTTAATAATCCGACCGAATACCGATCCGAGTTCCAGCAGCCCGTATCACAACTCTCGTCGAGCACTGTTCCGTAGACGGTCGTAAAAAATTTGGCGATTGCGATTTGCCACATTCTCCGCCTCGATCTCGACTTTGTCTCGACTGCTTTCGCTCGTGTAGCCTCGTGGTAGCTGGCCAAGGGCAACACAGACCGTTTCGTCATCGACGATCGCGGTGTCCTCACGATTCGCTGCGGTTCGGTGTGGTGGCCATCGGCGGCGAAAGCGTCGCCGTCGTCGGCGGGGTCGACGCTGGGGTCGCCGCAGGGGTCGTCGTTGCTTCACTGCCGAAGGACGTCAGAGCGATCAGCTTCACGAAGACGACCTCGAGGACGCACAGCATAAAGAGAAACATAAACACCGCAATGTTGGCCTGCGGTTGCTGGGCCGGGTGCACCAGCCCTTTCGGGCCGCTGATCGTCGGCGGCGGCTCCACCAACGTGGTCAGCGTTTGCACCATGAACACGGAAAGAACCATCGTTTCCGGTGTTGCTCCTGCTGCGGGTGACTGCACCGACGAGGTTGAATGCGGGCAGGCCGCCTGCCCGTGGGGGGGCCTCGTGTTGACCTTTCAACGGCTTGATAGCTTCAATTGCACATTTCCGCCACTCTTCGCGAGGAGGTTATGTGCGCGACTATCACCAGCACCACCACCACCACCAAGACTACTGTCGGGCGCTTATCACTCGTACGCACACGGGTCAATCCACAAGACGCAAGATGTCTCAAGAGGGGCGAGAGATTCGCTAAATATATCTCTTCGACCTCCGCCCCTCTGCACGGGCACGCACACACGGGCAGACTGGCCGAACGATCACGCACTATCTTCGGGCGTGTTGAAGTGGTCTATTTTATGGCCTTTCCACACAGCTGAAGTCGCGAGACATGGAACTCATGGAACAAATGGGACAGCCGCGGCGGTCAACGTTTCGTGTCGCGTGCTCGATCGGTACTGACGGAGCGATCCAGCCACGATCGTCGTGGCGTGGCGATCGTGAGCTGTGGATTTTTGACTAGTGTGTGGAGCGCGCTACGCCATCACCTCACCGCGTATATGATGGCGCGTTGCGTTGCGCTTTTGCATCGGAACAGAGGTACCTTGCGCAGTCGCTGGACGCTGCCCGTTTGTCGCAATCACCGGCCGTCGGGGCTGGAAATGCAGCACAATCGAAAGTAAAAGCATATTTATCAGCAGCAGCAGCAGCATTTCGGCGGAACCTGATTTCCGAGCGGACTAGAAAAGCGGTTCCTTCGCTGTAACAAAGACCAGATTCGGGCAAGGGACACATCGACCACGAGACGTGTTATGCTTTCCGCATGCGTGTCCGATGTTTTAAATTGGAAATTTAGCCCGATAACGCACCTCAGCCGAGATCGTTAGCGACGTCCTTCGGGGCCAGCATATCGGGCTGTGTTTTTCCACCTACTTCACCGATCTAATAATTGAGGCCGTTGCACATCTCAGGCGCCCTCCATCGCCGGTGTTGTGGCTGAACTGATTACCGTGCCCGAGCACGGCAGATAGCCACGGAATTGCGGTAGTCGTTTATCAGCACTGCGCCCTGGCATTTCCACTGCGGCCCACCATACAGATAAACGGTGCAACAAACCGCGGGTGTTAGGAGACGGCAAAAACGGTACATAAAGGCCAATAATCCACGACGCCGTACGATGATTCAATGAATGCATATTTAAACGATCAATTTATCTTCCTCGGTTTGTTGGAGGCGCGAAACGGACCGTGCAACGGATCTTCCCCACGATTACCATCGATCAAATGCCTTTCTCCGTTTGGCCTTTGCTATTTCTTTCAATCAGACCTCTCGGACTCGGACGAATACGATTCATTTCGACTGTTCGCTCTTAAGAAAGAAGCTCGAAAGATACAAAAACGGCCAAACGCAAATGTGGGACGGCCATTCGAAAGCTTGTGGCCTCAGCGAGACGTTATCGTCTTGGGCCTCCGGCAGCGGTCGGATTGCAGCACCGCTCGAACCGATTATATAACCAACGATACCTCGGATAAGGTTTCGCGATTCCGGTGGCCGAAGGGACCAGCCACCAGGTCCACACTGAACAGGTTTCCACGTCCACGCAGCGAACCGAGAATGGACGTGTCCTGGACGGCACCCGGCCCATCGAAAGCGCGGACGACAGATGTGTTTAAACGCGGAATAAACTAATCGAACGGAATTTGAATCGCACGGACACACGCATGTCTAATTAATCGCACCGATAGCGTCATCGGTTTGATCCGCGTGTCAACTGTTGACACAAAAATGCAGTGCCATAAATGAGGCGGATTAGTGTCAATCCGGTTGAGGCCGGGACGGGACGAGCCGGGCGCGTTGTTGTATTGTGATTGACGGACTCGCAGTTTGCAAGCACCCCTTTTTATCCAAGACCCCAATCCCAACCAGCGCATGTTTGTCAATTTGAACCACTTATGCTCTGGTCCTTTCAGCAAACTCAGCCAACGACGGCGTTCATCGCGAAAGCCCGATGCGGCAGAGTGTTACATGTGTAACGCAAACGTAGAGCTCGAAAGCACGGACAGGTAAGTTGCGTCAGACCGAAGGTTCGACCACGCACACAGGCAAGCGAAAGGGCCACTAATTCATCGCTGAAACTGGCCACCGTTCCCGGACCTTTTTCGTTTTGTCGCCCTTGCCAACGCAGCTTCGCAACATGCCGTGGTTGCGAAAGAATGGTCTGCCGCGGAGAGAACTGCAGCCAGTGGGTGGAATCGATCGGCATCTGGGAGTGCACCGGGTGTCAGTCGAACCGCGTCATCCAGCAGAAGGCCGGCGAATGGCTGCTGAACCAGTTGACCGCCCGGTTGAAACAGCCCGGCCCGGTAGAGCTGACGGATGGCAACCTGCTCGGCCTCGGTTTGGGTAAGTCCTGCCGATGGATTGCTGATCCTCCGGAGTGGTGGTTTTTCACCGCAACTTCCGTTCACAGACTCCGATGATGCGCGCAGTACGGTCAGCTCGTCGACGGTGTCCGCCAACCAGCGGATCAAGGTGCGGGAATTCATCGAGGAACTACTCTCCGGCATGCTGCATGGCTCGCTGGACGATGTGTCCGTCGGGCAGCTATCCAAACACGAAAGCTGTAAGTACCAGAGTCCACTTTTCTTTACCGTTCTCTGTTTGAAATCCGCGCGGAGTTAGACGGAAGCTACCACTGGGCTGTATTGCGTGTTGCCTAACAAAAGGCGCACCCGATTGCCCGAACTCACCACGAATCCATCACGAATCCACCACTAATTCGAATTCGTTTCAACGTTTCATTTTTGTTACTCGCCAACGACCATTTTTCTTCCATTCACCCAACAGATATTAGACTTTTTCGCAAGTTCCACACACGTTTGAGCAGGTGTCTGTACAATCTTGAACTATCGATTCATCACTCACTCATGGCGGGTAAGAGTCTGGCGTCAGGGCGGTGGCCGCCCGTTCTTACCACGTGTAGCGTGTTGCCTCTCTTACTACCCTGTGCACCCCATCTCCGCATGCCAACAGCCACCGGATTACACCGGTAGAGTTCGTGCCGTTTGTGCTCACATTAGCGTTGTTATGATTTTTCGCGCATCACCTGCACCTCCGTCTCCGGCTCTATCCGCACGCGAATGCAATCCGTTCCCTTCCTTCCACTTCCGGTCCACTCGTTGCCCTTATCTTTCCACCACCCCCCCTTTACTGTCCTCGTTTAAAGGCGAGTGCATGAGTGTTAAGGTTTCGTTTTCCAATTAGACGCACACTACTACCCTTTCATCCGGCCACAAGATCAGCGTCCAAGGGCCTGGGCTGGAAGTGCACAGTTTAGTGCACCCAGCGGCGGCCACAGTAATTGATTGCTTTATATGCCCTCCGACCTCGGCCACAACAAAACGGCCCCTTCCGTGCAAACAATGCACGGTACGCAATTTTCTCACCCTAGCCCAAGCCCCTGGACTTGACCTTTTCCGGCGCGTGCTCCCTGTAGCTCCGAGCACACGGCCATCACGGTCACTTCCGGAACAACCGGGTCCGACCGGGCGATCTCATAAATTACTTTCGCAAAAATGTGTCACACCAAAACGCGACCACACGAAACGTGCCACCCCGACCGAAATCATCCAGCAAGTGTCCGGCCAGAAAAGTTTCCCCGAAAGAACCCGGAACGGGGCTGAAAACTATGGCGCTTCTTTCGAACGAAATAAAAAATGATTTTGCACGAAAACCGAGCGTGAAAAGAACGCAGCAAAGTGTAACAAATTGGGTTATGCATCAACCGCCGCCCCCGATGGCCCCCCGATTGGAGCGCCAGGACGACACGTTCGGGTCGAAAAAAAACCGGACCGTGGCCCGGAACAATTCATCATCCTGGCTGGCTGGGGAGCATGTGTCGCAGCGTGTCACGTTAACCGTGTCAGGGAGGCCAACGCGATGGGCGAACCGCTTATCGGAACCGATCGGTGAACGGATTAAAAGGAGACAGTGACAGAAATTGGGGTGGTAAATTTTAAGGAGTCTTTAGATGATTCAAAAATCACACCAACAGGATGCCATAGGCTGATGATGATGGTTCATTGTTTTAAAATAACCACACCGGTGACCGGTTCCCGGCTGACTCATGCAGCATTATTTGACCATTCATGGCGCGGAATCTTTCAGCAAATCAAGCGTTCGATTGTGCTTCGCCTTCGCGGGGAACCGGCACCGGCAGATGGGTGTTTTCACCAAATTTTTGTGCCGCTTTTGTTGTGGCCGCCCCGGGAGAACCTGTTTCAGGAAGTTGTTCACTCCAACAGGCCACAAGTTTCCAATCGTTGCTTTCGATCCTTATAAGGGGTGTATAGTATGCGAACTAGGCCCGACTGATAACGGTGTTATCACCGTGACCTTACTTAAAACTTAAACCCTTTCGGTGGCCAAATCGATCCGTAAAAACGCGTAGCGGTCCGTGCCGTGCCGTTGTTTGCTATTGATATCAACAGATAAAAGGTTCGCCGGGAATGCAGACGAATTGATAAGGCCGGAGCCACCGCCCCAAAACGGTGACGTCAGTGGCCCCCCCTCTGATAAGTGCCCCCGGTGACACGGCGAAACAATCGTCACGTGGATTACTGTCAGAGGAATTCTCGGAGTTGAATCGCGTGAATTGGCTTTTACTTTTTACGCAACCGACCCCGTTCAGTTCCCACGACGATCGATCGGCGCCTGTTTGCCGAGGGCTCCAACGGACACCACCGGATGGGTTTTGCATAATCAAACACCTCCGGCCGGGCCGCGTTGAAAGCTCTTCTAATGCGTGATGCGGTCATCGCGTCCTTCTTAAGGTCGCAAGCAGCAGCTGCGTAGCTTCTCTCACGATCGTGTCTCGTTAGGGGGTGACTTGAACCCTCACCTTGCGGCGTGTGAGCAACCCTCTCTCTCTCTCCCTCTCTCGCTCTCTTAAGCCCCGTAAGCCCCGCTCTGGGCAAAGGATTTCCGTGGCGCGGCAACACGCGACAGGTGAACGTTCACACACGCAACCGCACGCGCGCGCGCGCTGATGGTGTGCGTTTCACGCGGTTGGCGCAGGTACCGGCGGCTTCAGCGACGGTCCGATGGCTCAGTTCTGAACGCGGCGCGCACGATCACGGTGGGGCCAACGACTACGACGACGGCAGCTGTGGCCACGATAACCGAACCTCGCGAAATAAACAAATCGAGTACGCGCGCCACCAACGTAAGGTGCCCGGCCCGGGTTCGAGAGTGAAGTTTCGTGACCAACGGCCTCGTGGGCTGATTGTGATAAGATCACGCTGTGCACGGTTCAGACGGTGTGCGATAGTGTCTGGCGTTACTGGCTATTTACCCACCGACCGGCAGAGCGAGATAAGCGTCTCGGTGTAGCCTCCGTGGCCTCCAATCCAAAGCCGGAGTACCTGTCGCGAAGGACATTGCGTTTTGTGCGGAATTGATTGGATTTCGCTCCGAGCCTCGTGCGGTGGACATTTACGGGCCCAAGGATTTATGTCGTCTCGATGTCCAGTCCACGGTCCAGCGGTTTTTGATGGCTCGCCCCGCACCGTAATCCGATTTCTTCCGTCCGCCAATAAATCCTGCTCGCTCGGGGCCGGTGGACGTCTTTCGCGCGCAAATCATAAATCGGCGTCGGATCGGGGGGGGGACGACCGTCAGCAATTGAAATGATTGCAACTTTTTTGATGGATCGCGGCCACTCACGGGTGGGTGGCTGGCGATGCTATAACACATCTCACCCCCTCCCGTGTTGTGCCCGTTGAAATCCCCGC
The DNA here is from genome assembly GCF_943735745.2 of Anopheles bellator. NCBI lineage: Eukaryota > Metazoa > Arthropoda > Insecta > Diptera > Culicidae > Anopheles > Anopheles bellator. The sequence continues at coordinate 58,568,948 of NC_071285.1, read as the reverse complement.
GATTACGTGCCCGGAAAGGGGAATGATTCGCTCGTGACTCGCGGCGGGACCCTCACGAGTGACACGGACCGCGGTGGAAAGGACTTTCCCTAATTGGCTCATCGGGCCGCATCATCTGTCTCGTAATCCGGCCCGGGGCCCGGCTGATTCACCTCCAATTAGTCCGATCGGCCAACGGTGAACAAGTGAAAAGTTTTACCACTCTGCCACCGTGGAAATCGAGTGCGGTCCGGGAAAGGCAACAAAGTTCGAAAGGTATCGAACACACTCGAACCGCATGAATAAGTCATCCGCCCGGTGGCTGGAGTTCCGGCGAAAAACCTTATCATCGTGGAGTGCCGCGTGCCGCGATTTATTATTGTTGGCCCACCTTTCGCCCACCATAACACGGTTTTTATTAAACACACGGCTGCAACTGATTGGAGCAGCTTTACTGTTACCACGATTCGATCGACGTTTCAAAGTGTGCTTTCGTCGAGCGGGGCCACAACCTTTCGGTTTCGTTGCCGGACGTGTCCGGTTCGGGGTTCATAAATATTTTCCTCATATTTATGGATGGTCTCAATCCGGTGGAAGTGAATCCTCGACCAGGGGCTTCGAATTAGTGGTGGTCGCATTTTAAGTTCTTCCATCGTCATCGTGCGTTAGAAGAATATCATGAAAAATTCACGACAGCCGGGTGGACCAGCTGGTTTTTGGGCGTTCTTCCGCTTTTCTTTCGAAGAAGAATTCATCAAACCGTGCAACAAAACCGGTGGCCGATTACTGTCACACTTAACGGGTTGATTTATGAGAGTGGCTGGACTTTGAAGTGTCTAGATTTAACCGAACGGCCACCGGTTTTGGGGCCGACTTTCGAATGAATCGCTTCCCAGTTTTATCGTATCTTGCCCGATAAACATCCTAAGCTCTTCAAACAACGGCACAACAGTCGCAAATCCCACCGGTAAGCTTCCCGTGGGCAACCCTGCGGTGGCCTGCGGATTATGTTTGCGATCGAAACCTCCTATCGGTGGCGCAACGTAAAATCAAATCCACTATCTCTTATCGCGTGCGGGAGCTGTAACCGAGCTGTGGTCGCCGTGTGCTTTATGTCCACGGAATTCGGCATGGTGACACTGCGACCGACTTCCGCCTTATTTTGCTTCACGAACCAAACGAACCGACCACAATGACAATGAAACTTTTCCAATAATCGCGCAACTCACATCCGAGCTCCCCACCGCAAGCGGATCCGAAAAACTTTAGGGCACCGAGCGGCGGCGGAACCCACTAATTCCAGACCTCAAACCTCCGTTCGTTTTGGTCGACTTGGTGGCGAGAATTTAATTAAGTCACGGAGCTGCAGCAGAAGGAGAAAAACAATTTTCTTCGCTGTGGCCTGGGTGCGCCACACAATTGCGTATGATTGGGGCGCCCGCGGCCACACTGTAAATTGCGCGGAATCGATCGGCGGAGAAGGATGCTTTGGGATGCGGCAAAGGTTCGGCAAATCTCGGTCTCGGTTTTCGCGCGCGCGGTCGATACAGTGTTTGGTTGGTGCAAGTTTCGGATGCAAATTAAATTAAATCCTCCGGTTCCCGGTCCAGGCCGCAGATCTGTGATAGGAAGAAGGCCCGGTCGTGTCGCTCGGTCTAAGTGTGTCATCGGTGTGTGATTTGTGTGATCGAAAGGAGAAAAGTTTCCTCCACAAACAGTGAAGCGATGGAAATCACCAGTTGTTCGATGATCAGTTGGTACGTGGTGGCCGCCATCGCGTCGTACGTTGCCGCTCACGTCCTCCAGGTTGTGCTCGGTAAGCTCCGTTCCAATTGATGATCGATCGCCTGCATGACGCCTGCAATATTCCTGTCACGAGACTCACAGACGGAACGCTACCATTATCACTGCAATCAGAGTCGGATTCAGGTCGATGGCGCTCAGCTAACCTACCGATGGGTGGTATTCAATTTATCATTTACATTTTTGCAACCCACCCGCGACTGATACCGCAAGAAAGGGCGTTTACTCAAAAGACAACCGAAGGCTAATTTGGGCGTGAAGCGAGCGCAAGAAAAAGAAACGGAAAAGTGATCGCCAAAAAGGTTGCTCTCGGAGGGGGTTTCAAGGGCGTTCAAAGCATTCACTGAAAGATCGAAACCGATCGGCCACAAACCATTGCATAAGCGATCCCGAAACAAAAGCCTTTAATTAATTTAGAAAAATATTCCCGCGTTACTTACGACATCGGCTTCTGGGCCGTACCGTAACCGTGGCCGAAACTTCGACTCCGAGAAATTGAGGAAGCCGGCCTCCGGCCCATCCAAAATTGGCACTGGCCAATCGCATTAGTTTACCCTTTCGAAAACGAAAGCACCAATCCCTCACACGCATGGCCACCGCTACCGGTTCCGGTCCGGCCGATTGGCCCGGTAGACACTGCCGTTATTAATAAATATTTTATTTTCGGCTCGACCACTTCATTACGCTCTGTCAGCTTGTCTCAGCGGGCTATTAGCGGGACAGGAATCAACCGGCGTCCGCTATCACCGCGACGTATCTAATCTTGTGCAGGGCGTTTGAAGCTCGCCTCACCGCAACAGCTTACCGTTTGAATCTCGGTCGCTTCCGTCGGACTTTGACGCCATTTAAGTCCACTAATCGTACAGCTCTTAACGCGATCCGAGCCGAGATTAGATCACTTTTTGAGCACTGAACTTGACACTGCAGCGTGCGGATTACTTTCGTCGGCCAGTCGGACGGGTCTCACCTTTCGCTCTTCAATTTCGCGACCTTCGTGCCCTTCACGCGGGCCTCGGTTACATCGGGCTTGGGGTTCAATTGCACGCCGCTTTACAAATTAATAGCCAGCCCGCTCGGAGAGAACAGGTTTCTCGGTGCCGGGCCGGTTTTCTCTTCTCCCCGCGTGAAGGACGTTTACCCTTCCTTGAAGGACGCACCGAGCATTGCGCTTAATCCTTGCTCTGTCATGCGTATCGCGCAAAATTAATTTACAAACTCAATTACTCGTCGTCGGTGGTTGGCAGCATAAGCGGCATCGGCAGCAACATGCATACCTCGTGGCAGTCCTTGGCTTTTTCTGTGGTCCTCTCTCCCTTGGGGAAGCGCAATCAATCGGCAACAATAAAAAATTGACACCACTAGCCGCCGCCGGTGGTGCAGTCATCCATTAAATTGCCCATACGGTCGCCCTTTTCCGAAGACACTCGCCGGCGCGCGGCGTGTAATGCTGGTGTTATGCAAATTGCGCCGTCCGTACGCCGCCGCGTGTACTAAGGGCGCAGGAAGATTGCGCGGCACGCGTTCGTTTGACCGGCAGCCATGTGGAAAACACGCTAACAGGCCGAGTTTGCCATTTCGATTTCGGGTTCGCTTTTCCTCGTCCGCGAGTCGCGCGTGATCAATCGAAAATAATGACCACACCACACAACACCGGTCCGGGTTGACCGGTGCCGTGCTTGAAACCACTTCCGAAGTGACGACGGTGGGTACCGAGTTTTGGTTTTCTCAGAAGCATAAGCAGCGTCTTCCTCTAAAGCGCCAGCACCGGTTGTGGCCTTTCGTTTTGTGTGTTCTGTTTTGTTTCTTCCCCTTTTTTGGGGCACACACGCTGTAGGGTTTATGTTGCTCTTTTTGCTGGTACGTGTGGTTTGCGCCTTATGGCCCCCCGATGTTTACTGACAAACTGGTGGTGGTGGCCACACGGCCATCCGCATTCAACAAAGCCGAGCTGGCAAGCTAATTCCGATTCGATCACTTTAATTTACTTTAATTTGTGAGTATCGATCTCCAGCAGATGGGGATCAATTAAACAGTCTGGGGGTTGCATTAATTAGGTTAATTTTGCCTATGACCTTGAACGAAGCTAGGGGTCAATTTTGGGCCGCAGCCTGACAGAAACCTGACGGAATGTAAAACAATAGCAGATCCGCGCACGTGACGCGCTTACCGATGCTCTTCCAAACTCAACTTTTAGAAAATCCATCTTTTTCCATCACAAACATAAACTCTTCTTCGAGGGACCCGGGAATGAATTCAATGTTTTATGGCGCACGCTCCGTCAGCTTGTTGTGTGTGAACCTTGTGGCCGCGTGAAAGTTATGAATAAAACACATTGTTTGGCACAAAAACAACGATTCACCCGTCAAGCATGTGCCGAAGTGAATAAACCATTATTGCTAATAATTGTTGCCTTACATGAGCGAGAAAAAAAAGGTTTGAATTAGCAACATTAGGCAGTTTGTCACAACCTGCACACCCCTTTGCGGCAATTGGAATCAAGGATCGAGAGAGCTTCGGGCCGCAGCTCTAGCTAATGACGCGAATTTGTAACGAGTTTAAAAAAAGCCAGCCGTCAAGAAGCGAAGATCGAGCCGGTCGCGGCTCTCCAAAACTGCATGTCACTCACAAACACCCGAGAGCCACGGGCCACATTAGCGGCTGACCTTTTCTTGCCCTGCAAACAACAACATTAGCCTTACGTGGCACGTGAAGCGCGTACGGACCTGTGGGGTTCACCTGATCGCGAGAGATCATTTAAGAAGAGTTGTCCTTGGCCGAGCCGGTGATCCGTGTAGAATCATTAATTGCATCCCATTACAGCACGTGTGGGGTTATGACACGCATACAGGATGTGATCCCTGGCTCGTTACTCTATCGTTCTGACGCACTCTACTCTTCAGTTTCACTCTCTGTCTCTCTCTAGTTGCAACACCGTAATTACCTTCTAGCGCATGGTCTTAGTTTCGTTTACTATTTTCTTCATCTCTTCCTTCAATGTCACGTTGCGTTACAATTCCTCGCCGACTCTAATGCTGTCCATTATTTTTTCATCCCCACCAACCTGCCTGCGGTCACAGATCTACCACTATGGGAAGGTCAACAGCAGCATCACAGCCCGAGCGATCAGCACTTCGAGCTGAAGCAGCTCGTGCAGAAAATCCTGGAGGAGATCGGCAAACTGCCGGAGCTGCTGAACCAAAGTGGACTTCCGCTGCGGCCGGAAGAGCATTTGCCGTACTTCGATCCGCGGAAGTACGAGCAACTGTTGGCCACAGCGGTACTCAATAAGGTAGGTAGCCGTTAGGTGGATAGAACTAGGGCAAACCAAAAAATCATGTCGCACAAGGAATAATCCCCGAGCGGGCCGGTTAACCGATTGAGAGCAGTCGCTTTTCGAATGCTATCGATTACCGTTGGTCTGCGTATCGACGGACCAATCGATCAGCTGGTCAAAGTTGCACCGAAGTTGCACCAACTAACGGTTCTGGCTGTAGTTGCGTGCCGTGCCCCGTAAGGGCATGCAGAAATAGGTTGGCCACCCCTAGCTTTGAGCACTTGATAGGATTCGATAGTTTTCCACTGACGCCCCACAGCAGGCGGTGCTGTGTGCGGTTTGTGCACGAGTTCAGTCTAAACTTGGCCCTGTTCAGATAACAACACACAACCGCGGTGTGGCGCGTCTTGATATCGGAACGGTCGTTCGATAGATGGTAGACGAAGGGGCCACCTAGTGGCACCTAGCGAGATATTATCATCTAGACCCCCATCATCGGTTGTTATCGCGAGAAACCTATTTGCGGGAACGATAGGTCCGAACTCAACGTTAATTGAACTTGCTGTCCGGCGACAGTCGGTGGGACACGCTTTTGCTGTAGATCCTGTAGTGGCGCAGTAGCATAGTGTATCGCCGAGTTCCGCTGTTCAAGGCCAGTGATTCGATAGTTACCAACGATGCTCGGTCTTTGCACGGTTGCCCTCGAACTGGTGTATCTGTACTTTGTGATTGAATATTTTCTCCTCGTGCCAGGTGGTGGACGACTATCGGAATCCGAAAAATTTCGCTAACGTCGGCGCTGGCGACGTGGCAGGTAAATCGGGCGAACTCGGCAGCACGTTCGACATCAACCACAACAAGCTACCGGAAGGAGGTGAGTTCCCCAATTCAGTAAAGGTTAAAGTTTATCTTTAAGGATGTGCTTTTTCGTTGTAAGTGTCATGAATCGTGTTGTTTCAATATTTCTTGTCCCAAAATCACAAAAGGACCACTGTAAAGTGCAACTTTTCAGCTTCGAGTCACAGCTGAAATCGTGAAAACGAAACCCAATCCAATTACGAGAAACTTTCAATTTCATTGTGCGCCATTTTACGACCTGCAGTAAAGAAGGCGTCTAGAGGCCATCTCAAGAGGTGACTTTCGCCGTGCAGGTTACGTTGTCATTCGATTGGATTAGAACACCAACGGCAAAACGTTCAATCTAGAAGGCGCCGGGAAAGTGGCACAATAAAACCGATGAAAACACGTAAGCAATGGAGGCGCCACAGCAACGCATGCCATTTTTTTGACATTTTACAAATTACCGTTGCGTTGTTGGAATAAGAATATCGCACGAGACTCACGCGTACCTGCAATCGTTTTGAACCGGGGGCGGGAGTAATTGCATTTATTCTCGCCCCTCCGTCTTCAGACACTCTCGTCCCGATGGAGGAGTCCTTGTCTTGGCAACGTGTAGGGTAATGCAATTATAGCTGTGCCTCCGCTGTTTCCATGGTTCCGTCTCCGTTTTCTTAGCTCCACAGTCGCCCCTCGCTTTACTTTTGATTGTTTTGATTTTCTGGATGCATTTCCCTCGAACTCAACGCAACACGGGCACACTTCGTGGCCTACGTTTTTCATGGTTACTTTATCGTACAACAGTTAACGCTTATTTCTGTAGCCTACTGCAATCGCTTTAGCGCCGTTCCTTCAAGGTTCGCAACCTCCTTAAGGATCCTCAGCTCAATCTGCTTGCCCCACCGGAACAGAGTGTCTTAATGTTGTACTTTTCTGTCCATTTCCATTCGTACGCTGCAGCTGCCGGGCCCCGCGGCTTGCTTAACGAAGAGTCCCTCAGGCAGATGTCGGTAGTGGTAAGTAGCGAGCGCGAATTTTGGATGACCCACCGGTAGCTTTCAACCCCCTAACCCCCGTTCCGTACAGGCCGACGAAAACCATCAGCACGAGGCCATTCTGAACGGTGCCACGACCGATCGCCGGCTATCCGACACCGACGAGTCCTACCTGAGTGACTACATCCAGCGCCACAAGGTTCCGCTGCCCGATCTGTCCGACACGACCGGCTCGGGTTCTGGGGCCGAGGACGACGATCTGCAGTCGCTGAAGTCGAACGCCACCGATGGTACGTGGGAAGAGAACTGGCTGTTCCGCAAACGTCAACTGAAAACCACAGAATCCTCCATCGCCATGCTCGTCCCGTCGCCGACGGAAGAGGTGAAAGCGCTGATTGGGGACAAGAATGCCGACGAGATTAGCGACCTGTCGGAGGCGGGCTCCGACTGTGAAGGATACGAATCGGATGGCAACGTGAAGGCACACGATTCAAGCGAAGGAAGACAACCGCCCGTGGTGGATCCAACCAGCGGCAGCAGCAAAGAAACGAGCGAAGGTATATCGTCCTCGTCGAGAGCGAACGATTCGCTGGACGAACAGCTGGCTCCGGACAGTCTGGTGTCGATCAACTCTTTGCCGGGTAATGAGGCCGTCCTTTCGGAAGCCAAAAACGATCAGCTGTTGGAGGATCAAGTGACTCCGGTGGTCACAGGTGGGAATGGTGTCGTGGAACCGCTGCTGGTTGACGATCTGATCAGCATAGAACCGATCGCCGAGAAGGTGGAAACAAAGAACCCAACCTTGACCAATCCATTCCTGGACGATCCGTTCGAGACGAACAACAACGTAATAACGGACGATGTGAAGTTACTGCAGCGCACCGATTACAGACAATCGACCAGCGACACCCGGTAAGTGCGTGGATCCTGTGCTGACATCTGGTAATGTAGCTTAATGCTGCTTCACTTTGCGATCGCTTGCCTTCCTGTGTCCCGCATGTTCTATCTTTTTTCGTTGATAAGAGGGTGACATATCATTAAGGCATCTCTACTTTCGACCCAACGTTGCGCAGTTTCATGAGCGTAGCTCTGTTCTCTCTCTCTCCATTTCAGTTCCTTTCTCGAACCCAGCAGCAACGGTTCCAACAACCGAAAAGAAATCCCAATAGATCGAGGTAAGTCCGCTCGGCCTCCACCGCAGCTCTTACAGTTTACCATAACCCTTCGCTCGAGCACCGATGGTAGCGGCAAACCGACCGCCGTGTAGCGTTAACTCAAGCACCACCACCACCTGCCAACGCCTGTACCAATTGTACTCGATTCCTCTGTACGCACCTAACATTAACAACCTTAACCATCTTCTTCAGCCTACCAACAACATACGCATTCGAACATATCTCCATCAAATCCCGTAGCAGACAGTGTAACAAACGTAGCGCTGGCGGACCACGATCCGCCCGATCCTAGTGTAGCCGATTTGGGTCCCCATGGTGATGGTGCAAGTAGTGCAAGTAGTACAGCTAACATAAGCAGTAGAAAGAATACTAACAACCTTGAGTGTCTCGTGCCGGAAGCCTCAATGCTGTTGCTTCAATCGCTCACACCGCCAAGATCGCCGGTGCCACAGATCTTATCGCCCCACCCGATCATGATGACCATCACGGACGTGTTCGATCGTATGGCCAGCTCTCCGCTGGCCTCCATCTGTGAGGAGCTTCCACCGATGGCAATGCTGGACGACGGAGAAGATTCCGTGGGATCTCCACCCGAAATTGACACCCCGTTGGGGCGCATCGTGGAAGAAGAACGATCGTTCAATCCCTTCCAGTCGATCGATGACCATGAGTCGATACAATCGGTGCACACAGCGAAGGGAGACATGTGGTCCCGTTCGAATAGTTTTCAAGTGGATCAGGACAACAGCGAGTACCGGACGGTGTCTGAAGTGACCAACAACAGTCTCACCATGATGGATTCCTTCGATGAAGATGAAAGCAATCTGCAGATTGAAGACGATGAAGCTCCCCCTGAAGACGCTCCTTCTCCGCATTCAGCTCCCAGTGTCGCGATCTATCTGCGTGACCAGGAAGAGGTAGAATTCTCTGGACAGCCAGACTCACTAGAAGACGCTAAGCTAACCCCAACACCGGATTACGATCCGTTCGAGAGGGACGCAGGAAGTTCATCACGAATAACAATGCACCCCGATCTGGTTACGTTCGAAAACGTTCCCAGTCCGGAAGGACCTTCAAAAATAGCGATCGTGACGCAGCAGATGAGAGCGTACTGTGAGGAGTTGAAGGGTATTCTCCATCCGGAGGACGTGATCGAACTCGATCCGGAAGATCCGACAGAACAATGGGAAATCGTTGAGGCACCGAATGAACCTGCCGATACTGCCCCACAGGCCACTGCGTCCTGGGACGGTTCGACGCCCGGTGAAACGGTGGACCCGACTCCAATCATTCTCAAACCCGTAACAGAGTACAGTAACATCGAGCACGTTCAGGAAGCGGTTCCCATGGAAGAGCAAACGCAGGCCCTGCCTGAAACCAGGATGGACATGGAGACCTACCCGAGGGCTTTGCACGTTTCCTCTCCGGAACCTTCGCATCATACCGTCGGCATAGGGAGCGGGGCGACGACCGAAGAACCACCAGCGATGACGACGTCTCCCTCAACCGCCGACGAGCCCGAGCTGATGCTGGCTTCAATCGAGTCCCAATCGGAGTCAAAGATCGAGGACACCAGCATGCCGTTTAGTGACACAGAGCTTCCCTCACTTTCATCACCACTTCTCACCACGTCTTCTTCCGCCATTAACACCTGCATGCCAACTAACTTCACGGACCAAACACAAGCCTGCACCAGCCCAAACACTGACACTAACCCCTCGAATGGCGATTGCGCCGAGAACCAAGTCTCTCAAGCTCCCGAAGCCGGGAAACCGACCCAAACCGATGCTGATTGTTCGATTATTCCAGCACAAAAAGAACCGGAAAATGGGTTCCCCACCACCCAGGAAGGAACCCAAGGGACCGAGCAGGATGAGCCTCTAGATCGGCCGGACACGTTGATACCAGGTAATTCGCGAATCCGATC